>NC_067402.1:162524719-162802219 GCF_016432865.1 Antechinus flavipes
TGTTAACTTAAAATATTGCTAAGAATGGCCAAACAGAAAATTCCTCACAGGTGAAGGATGGGTGGGAGGCAGGAAGACTTGTTAGCCCATTGTCATAGACTAGAAGGGAGGTAATGAGGGCCTGTCCTGGGATAATGGAAATAGGAATTGGAATGAGGGAAACTGATTCAAGAAATATTGTAGAGGTAGAATCAGTTGGATTTAGTAATTAATTAGAGATCAGAGTGTTGAGGCTGAGAAGGGGAGACCCCAAAAGTTTGGGGTCCCAGACCAGTGTCGTGAGGTGTCTCAAAAGAATTTTCAGGCTTGTACCCATCTACTAGTCAAGGGGCAAAGCTTTATTGCAATAGTAACACATTACAAAGGGACTGAATTCTAAGGGAATTCAGCAGAGAAACAGGAGCAAGGAGATATTTTTATCCAGCTTTCAATCATAGATACACTAATTCTGTGGCTCATAGTAGGAAGGAATGGTCTTTGGAAGGACTGGTTCTTGGTTGATCAGATTATTATTTGTTGGAATCCTTACTAACTGCTAACTAATTAGAGTTGATCTAATCTTACAAGATTTTGGCCAGAACCTGAAACAAGGTACTAAGTAGAACTAATTAATACAAGGCTTGTGTTCACACCTTTACTCATTGGAGTCCACAAGTATGCTAGCTTCACAAAGTAAACTTTCTAACTTCAAGGGAGTCCACACCTCCCTTAAAGCTCTTTGGGCCAGAGAGCACTATGGGAGAAAACCCATAATCCCATTCTCTCAGAAGAGTCAGATAAAAGGCCAGCGATGAGGGATCTAAGACAGAATACATTTTCCTCTTGGCTGGCTGGTGGCAGAAGAGAGTTCAGCTGGACTCGAGAGGAGCGACTCTGGTGCAGAGAACACTTTGACGGATTTCAGTGGAGCTACGCCAGAAGCCCTCTCTCCGCGGCAAGTTGGTGGCTGGGCTCCCCAGAAGGAGACAAGAGAGACATTCCATCTCTGTGTTGGTTGGAGGCTGAAGAAAGCAGAGTCAGAGGCTGAAGGACAAACCTTTGGATTTGGAGATATTCGGAGGGCTCTAAGCCTCTAAGCCTCTAAGCCCTGTGTTTTGAGAAGAACAAGAACTCCAACATTTGAACTCATAACAATTATTGACAAGATTATTCATCAGCAACGAATTGGAATGGTCTTATTCGCTATTGTCTCAGGAGTTTGATTTGTGGGAGTTTCCTGAGGCCAGAAGCTATCTGACCAAAGATGGTCAGAATCAGACAGATTGGGCATGGGAGTTTCCTGAGGCAGGAAATCTAGAATCACTGACTTATTGCCAGAACAGAAGCCCTCACTAAAATCAAGAGATCACAGAATCATGTCAAGAGGTAAAGAAAAGAAAAATAATAAAAAAATAATACAGAATTTTAAAGATTGGAAATGGGCAAAGAGTAATGCCACAGAAAGAAAATAGAAGGAAGAAAAATTGAAGGGAAAAAAATAATAAATTTTGTTTTTAATATCTTGAGTTTGTGGTGCCAGGTAAAGATTTCTGTAGGTAGAAGAAGTGGAACTGAAGCCTTATTGGAGATAAGTATTTGAAAATTATCTCACACTTAAGGAAACCAAATTCTGTTTTGTAATAGTAGGTCCTCATTTGGTCAATTTCTGGGATGAGGAAAAGAAGAAATTAATCTCTTTAGTTGAGTCTGTATTTATACAGATGCAGACTAATGACTTACTGGTGGATCCCCAAAGACCTTTTGGCTATGATTCCAAGAGCCAGAACCTGACCATTTTTCCCTGCCTTAGCAACTCATCTAGTAAGTAGTGATGATGGTTGCCATGGGATATTAACTTATTTCCAAGTAGCTTGAATAAATGCCAAAATTTTTACTCTAGTAGCTAGCCCTCCCCACCATCCCTGATTTTGAAAAAACCCAAGGCTTTATTTACCACATCTCTACAAAGATCTAACCTCAGGAGGGAAGCAAAGAACAATGAATTAGAAAATAGGTCTGTAAAACATGAACCAAGCACAAGCCCAGGCACAAATCATCCAACAATGAATGGAATTGAGAGACATCAACCTTCCTACAGCAATATGGTCTCAATTGCTGCTGCTGATCTTTGCATATTGATGTATCTTGATCACTCTTGCCTGGAACAATTTTTAAAAGTTTCCAAACACTGATTTTTTTAGTTATTTACTCAACTGAGTTTTTTATATATCTTAAAAGATAAATTTTATATTTTCAGTGAATGAAGTCATTCTTGATATGTAATTTTTCATAGGGTCATAGATTTAAACTCAAAAGTATCCTTAGAAGTCAATTCCTTCATTTTAAAGATGAAGAAACTGGGTTGAGGGGGCTAAGTTCACACAGCATTAATGGCAGAACTCCGTTCTTCCCCCTCACAATCTGCTCACTGAGCCACTATATTACTTTCCTGGCCAAGAGTGGACTGCCTTACTTAGACTGGAATAAATTCCTGGTAAGGATTTAATTGCAACTAAATTTTCTCATTGTCAGCATCCTTTCTCTGAAGATCTCCAATGTCTGTTTGAATGAGAAGTTTTAGTAATGATTTCACATTGGACAAACTCTTCATGATCCCATTTGGGATTTTCTTGACAAAGATGCTGAAGCAGTTTGCCATTTCCTTCTCCAGCTCATTTTACAGGTGAGGAGCTCTGTCAAATAGGGTTAAGTGACTTGCCCAGAATCACATAATTGGTCAGTGTCCAAGATCAGATTGAACTCAGAAGATGTCTTCCTCATTCCAAGCCCAGTGTTCTATCCGCTGTACCATTGGGCTGCATATAAGCTGGCAATCAGGTTACCTACTAGCCTTTGAATAAACTAACCCCAAAATGCATGTGCATACATAGCTGGAAATTCCTCAATAGTTCTAGAGTTCCATTTAGTTTCTTTAGATGGCTCTGAGCTGGATAGAAAGTTTCCCAGATGTTGCTCCTTATTTTTCCGATATTTTCTCCTGCCAAAACTTCAGGTTCCTCACAAGCCCAGGCACAAATCATCCAACAATGAATGGAATTGAGAGACATCAACCTTCCTACAGCAATATGGTCTCAATTGCTGCTGCTGATCTTTGCATATTGATGTATCTTGATCACTCTTGCCTGGAACAATTTTTAAAAGTTTCCAAACACTGATTTTTTTAGTTATTTACTCAACTGAGTTTTTTATATATCTTAAAAGATAAATTTTATATTTTCAGTGAATGAAGTCATTCTTGATATGTAATTTTTCATAGGGTCATAGATTTAAACTCAAAAGTATCCTTAGAAGTCAATTCCTTCATTTTAAAGATAAAGAAACTGGGTTGAGGGGGCTAAGTTCACACAGCATTAATGGCAGAACTCCGTTCTTCCCCCTCACAATCTGCTCACTGAGCCACTATATTACTTTCCTGGCCAAGAGTGGACTGCCTTACTTAGACTGGAATAAATTCCTGGTAAGGATTTAATTGCAACTAAATTTTCCCATTGTCAGCATCCTTTCTCTGAAGATCTCCAATGTCTGTTTGAATGAGAAGTTTTAGTAATGATTTCACATTGGACAAACTCTTCATGATCCCATTTGGGATTTTCTTGACAAAGATGCTGAAGCAGTTTGCCATTTCCTTCTCCAGCTCATTTTACAGGTGAGGAGCTCTGGCAAATAGGGTTAAGTGACTTGCCCAGAATCACATAATTGGTCGTGTCTAAGATCAGATTGAACTCAGAAGATGTCTTCCTCATTCCAAGCCCAGTGTTCTATCCGCTGTACCATTGGGCTGCATATAAGCTGGCAATCAGGTTACCTACTAGCCTTTGAATAAACTAACCCCAAAATGCACATGCACATGTTCTGAAAGGAAATCTTGAGCTTTCAGGTGCATACATAGCTGAAAATTCCTCAATAGTTCTAGAGTTCCATTTAGTTTCTTTAGATGGCTCTGAGCTGGATAGAAAGTTTCCCAGATGTTGCTCCTTATTTTTCCGATATTTTCTCCTGCCAAAACTTCAGGTTCCTCAAAAGCCCAGATGCCTTCAACTTACCTGGGGCTCTTGATCGCATCATAATGATGGCTTCACTTCTTGGCAGGCTGGGTTTCCTCCCTGTCGGTCAGTAAGTGATGAGCTTATCTGATTTGTAGATGGGTGATACAGTATAGGATAAAATACAAAATCATCACTGTATCTTACTAGATTTGCTTAGTTAAATCTCAGGAAAGTGATCTTGTATAAAATTCTTGAAATTATGACAATTCCCATGTCCAAAGAAAGAGCCATATGATCTTGTTAAAAGGTGGGGAATCCATATGTTTTATTTCCTGTTTTTACAAAAAACAAAACAAAACAAAACAATACAGGGGATGTGAGAGACAAGGATCATCTTGTCCAAGCTTCACTGGGTCTCTTCCACAGCTAAGAATTTGAATTCTAGACCTTTAGAGAATTTCTATATTGATTTATATCCTCAAAGTAATGAGGTGTTATAAAGGCCTTGGCTATAGTAAAAACCTGAATGAGTTCTTCATAGGAGCTTTCTTGTTGGACTTTGCATCCATAGAGGGGATTCAAGTGCTAATGGAGATTAATAGGATGAAAACATGGCTTTTTGGTAATTTTCCTTCCTCAAAAATCAGCCAGTCAATAAACACTAAGTGTTTACTGTCTGCCAAGTACAAAATACATAAAATAAGGCAAAGACACAAACCCTGTTCTCAAAGAGCCCATGTTCTTAAAAAAAAACAAACTGTTATTTTTTGACATTTACTTTGATAAGGTTTTGATTTCCATTTTTTTCTCCCTCTCTTCCCTTCCCTCTCCCCAAGATGGCAATCTGGTATAGATTATATATGTATAATCATATTAAACATATTTTCACATTAGTCATGTTGTGAAAGAAGAAGAGCAAAAGGAAAAAAACCACAAGAAATTTAAAAAAACAACAAAATTAAAAATTTTATGCTTCAGTCTATATTCAGATTCCAAAGTTCTTTCTCTGGATGCAGATGGCATTTTCCATTGAAAGTCTATTGGAATTGTCTTGGATTACCATATTGCTGAGAAGAGCTAAATCTATTATAGTTGGTCATTGTTACTGTGTACAATGTTCTGCTCACTTTCCTTACATAAGTTCATGTAAGTCTTTTTAGTTTTTTCTGAAATCTGGCTGCTCATCATTTCTTATAGAACAATAATATTCCATTACATTTATATTCACAATTTCTTCAGCCATTCTCTAACTGAAGGGCATCCCCTTGATTTCCAATTCTTTATTACCACAAAGAGAGCTTCTATAAACATTTTTGTATTTGTGGACCCTTTTCTATTTTTTTATGATCTCTTTGAGAGCCCATGCTCTAATAGAAAATGAATACAGCATTTAAGTAATTTGCTTAGAGTCACTCAAATAGTGCTTGTAGAGAATTTGAACTTACATCTTCCTGACTTTATTCAGCATCTACATAAGTTGACATTTTCTCCCTTTTTTAACTTCCCCTGGAGGTAGCTTTCTAGGAGATCTATCTATAGGGATTGTTTAGGGATCTTGATTATTTTGTTGAATGTCAAATATAAAGAAAGGAAACACCCATAATTCTTTAATATATCTATTCTGGGCAAATGACTATCTTTCAGATGCCTAAAGGATCTTATCATTTCTGCCCTGGGAATATTCAATGGAGCCAGTCCAAAGACTGTGTAGTAGGAGTCTTTTTATTTTTATTTTTTCAGGAGACTGGCAATGGTGAGACTGGGCAAGAGTAGAAGTGAAAGGGATGTCATGGAGCTCTTCTTCCATTCCTAATAGGGTATGGAAGAAAGAAAAAAAAGCCTTTAAAAGACTTTTACATGGAAAGACGTGCATATATAAGGAATGTAATGAATGAAGAGTAAAATAAACAGAACCAAGAGAACATTATTTATATATATAGTGATATTGTTTTAAAAAAGTCTTTGAGTGAATAAGTCATTTTGAAAGACTTTGAGTGTATAAGAAATATTTTAAGTAGTCAAATTAACTTTTATAAAGGACATATGAAGGAATATACATATATATATATAATTATATATATGAAGAAATATATATAAAGGACATATAAAATTAACTTTTATAAAGAACATATGAAGAAATATATATATAATTATATATATGAAGAAATATATGTAAAGGACATATAAAATTAACTTTTATAAAGGACATATGAAGGAATATATATATATAATTATATATATGAAGACATATATAAAGGATATATAAAATTAACTTTTATAAAGGACATATGAAGAAATATATATAATTATATATATGAAGAAATATATGTAAAGGACATATAAAATTAACTTTTATAAAGGACATATGAAGAAAGATGTTATCTGCATCCAGAGAAAGAAATCATGCATAGTAGTGTGCATAGACTAATTCTACATATTTATCTATTTGTATCTCATGGTAGCCATCTCTAGAATGGGGAAAAGAGGGAAGAAAAAGAGGGAAAAAAAGAAATTTACACAATAATTTTATTATATATTTAAAAGGAACAGCAAGTTGTACATAATAAATTTGCAGTTTCATGTACAATCATCTTTTTAAAAAGAAATATATGTTATGGAAATGATTCTTTTATTTCATAAATTAAAAATAATTTTTTTAAAAAGGCTACCACTGAAAAGAGATCTTTTATATAGACACTCTTCCCCTGGTCTTATTGCTTCCATTTTAATCTATTTGTTTTGGGGCAGGCTGAGAGTAGTTGCAGCTTATTACTAAGAGGCAGTGAGATGTTCCTGAGGGCAAGCAGCCAGTCATGTAGTCTTGAGGCTTGCTGGTCTCTTTAACTGTTTGTTCTGGACTGCTCTGAAATTTGCTCTTACCAAGAAAACTTGTGTAAAAAGAATATAATAATAAATGTTCAAAGAACCTAGAAAGCCTTTAGTCATGTTCTCTAGAGGTGAAAGGGCAGCCCCAAGTGTGTGATTACTACCTTGCTGAGTGGCTATCAGCCAAGACATATGATAAGGAAATTGATTTTATTCATTAAAAATACAAATCTCTCTGGGAATACATTTAGAAAACTTTGACCAAAATACAAATTAGAAAATAAATATCCTGGAGTTTCACCTCCTTCACTTATGACTTAGTCTGCTGTTTAAAAAAATAATAAAATTTCATAATAAATAATCAGGGCCTTAGATACTAACTATATGACCTTGGCCAAGTCACCTAACTCTGCCCCAGTTTCTTCCCATGTAAAATGAGTTGGAGAAGGAAATAGCAGAATGTTCCAGTATCTTTCCCAAGAAAACTTCAAATGAGGTCACAGAGAATTGGATGTGAGTAAAAAACAACTCAACAACAAAATATCAACAAGAAAAAGTGATGATTTTTTTTCTTTCATGACAAACAAATTATGTCATGATTGAGAATGTAATACTCAAGAGCCCAACAGATTCCAGGACAAATCCAGGAAAAAACATGTTCTCATCAGTGGACCAATAAACTAAATGGGCTTTAGGGCGCACATCAAGGGAGAGATGGAGAAGAGACTTAAGACATGACGGAAAGTCATCGGAGATGTCAGTGGGGGAAGGACCAACAACATGGACCATGGAATCCGTGGTCATTAACCAGAGAATATGAATACAGAGGACATGCAAGTAGGGAAGTCTTGGAGTCATGTATAAAACTCACACAATCAATGAGATTTATTGAAGGATATCCTTCATGGATTACTGAGGATGGCTTTAGGATGGTTGAGGAGGGGGAACAGAAGGCTGGAGGTGCACTAAGGATCTCCAAGGCTGTCTAGGGAAGTAAGTAATATCTACCAAATTTTGCTGACCAACTTTCCCTCTTTGTACAAGAAAATCCCATCTCTGACCTTTAGGCATCTTTATTTTTTTTTTTTTGAAATGTTTCATTGGTTGGTGATTGGTAAGGAGGCTGCTGTATGAAGCGGACCAATGAATGCTTCAGGACCTCTGAGCATTGTAATTAGTTGAGGAGGTTAAGGAAGGAGAAAAGGGAGCTCATAGAGAGAGTGACTGACCTATCTCTACAGAGATAGAGGCTTGATGCTCATGGTTTTTGATAGTCTCCCATGCCCAGGGTTTATATGAAAATAGAGATCAAATTTTGTTAATGGTCTGAATTTCTGATTTAACTCAACTAACTTAAGTTAGTTTCCAGACTTTAAAATATGCCAGTCGCAGGGGTCCTCAAACTATGGCCCACGGGCCAGATGTGGCAACTGAGGACGTTTATCCCCCTCACACAGGACTATGAAGTTTCTTTATTTAAAGGCCCACAAAACAAAGTTTTTGTTTTTACTATAGTCCGGCCCTCCAACAGTCTGAGGGACAGTGAACTGGTCCCCTATTTAAAAAGTTTGAGGACCCCTGATGGGGACTATAGACAATCATAATTAGATTAGCATTCATTCAGAGGCTTTTATTCTGTCATATATTGGGATATTATATATATTAGATGGATTAGCAGGCAACTACAACTATATATAGGTACAGATATATTTTCTAGCTAGGAATGACAATCTGTTGCCATTAGTAAAGGAAAATGCTATCTACAAAAATGAAAGGATATATATCAGATTGAGAAGGCGGAGGGAGGGAAAGGGAGAAAAATTTGAAGCAGAAGGTTTTGCAAAAGTGAATGTTGAAAACTACCTTTGCCAGTATTTGGAAAAATAAAATATTAATTAAAAAATTAAAATTAAAAGAAAGAATGGTTAGCACTTAGAAATGGAAGTAGCAGAGTAGCTAGATGGTGTAGTAGATAGAGCACCAACCCTTGAGTCAGGAGCACCTGAATTCGAATCCATCCTCAAAGACTTAATATTTAGTAACTGGGTGATTCTGAGCAAGTCCCTTACCCCAACTGCCCTGTTCCTGCCCCCCCAAAATATGTAAGTAGCAAACATACCTCATATATAATTGTGCTCCTTTATGACACATTATAGTCATTGAAACCATAAACCTGGCATTATAGTTTAGTGGACCCTACCATAGTACTATAAATGTTCATTCTTGTTGTTTTGTCATTTTCAGTCATATCTGACTCTTCATGACCCCTTTTGGGAGTTTTCTTGGCAAAAATCCTGGAGTAATTTGCCATTTCCTTCTCCAGATCATTTGACAGATGAGGAAACTGAGGTAGACAGGGCGAAGTGACTTACCCAGAGTCACACAGTTAGTAATATCTGGAGAAGATTTTAACCCAGGTCTTCCTGACTTCAGATCAGGCTCACTTTCCATTGAACCACCTAGCTACCCTTGGGTCAAGGGTTTTTCAAGATGCAAATGATGGATTGTAATCATTTAATGAAAACCTTATGAGATTTTAGGCTACATTGAAAGGCACAGAGACCAGAATAAGGAATCAATAGTCATGTTATATGTATTCTGCCCTGCCCTCTTCTGAGTATTTTATTTGGTTTTAGAAGAGCATTCACAAACAGAAGAGTGCAAAAGGAAGGCAGTCAGGATTCCAAGAGGTTTTAAGTTTGAAAATTAGGAAATCAGTAGATGCTATCTAAAGGAAAGGGGGTGGGGGAAAGGGAGGGAGAAAAGTTTAGAACATGAGGGTGAATGTTGAAAACTATCTTTGCATGTATTTTAAAAATAAAAAGCTATTAAAAATATACATTAAAAAAAAAGAAATCAGTAGAAATAGCATTCACACAATGTTTTAAGGCTTGCAAAGCATTTTTCAAACACTACTTCACTTGATGCTCCTCATGACCCTAAGAAGTAGCTTCTACTTATCTCTGTTTTATAGAGTAAGAAACTGAGGCAGACAGAAGTTAAAGGATTTGCTCAGGTCATACAGCTGGAAGGAATCTGGAGTTGGATTTTAATTCTGGTTTAATTCATAGCTCGATCTACTGTACTCCTTCATTGCCTAAAGAGAACTGTGTGGATAGAAGATTTAGAGGAAAACATAGTAGCAGTTTTTAAGTAGCTAGCTGAAAGACTCATATAGAAAAGATTTTTTTCCCCCTCTGATTCCCCAAAGCAGTTCTAGGAGTAAATAGCAGAATTCTCAGAACAACAGATTTAGACTTGTAAATGGGGGAAATTGCTAGTTAACTGGATGCATTCGAAATGGAAATGAGCTGTCTCAAATGGTGAGAGAGAACATTCTCACTGGAGTTATTCATGGTGATCATTTTCTAGTGTGCTGGTGTCTAACACTCACTAACAGTTATTAACATTAGCTAACACTTTATAGAGCACTTATTTTGTGCCAGGCACAAAGTGCTTTACACTTTTATCTCATTGAAAACCCTCCCTAGCAAAGGAAGAATGAATGGCTTCAGAAAGACCCCTGACTCATGACAGAATGTCTCCTCCTCTTCCCTTCAGAACAAGAAGAGCGGAGCCGGGAGCAGATCGAACAATGGCGTCAGTGGCACTATGATGGTCTTTACCCCCCCTACCTCTATAACCGTCATCGCATCTAACCTCAGGTTGGGAGCAACCTGTCGAGAAGTTCGAAAGAACATTTATAAATGTAGGCTCACAATATGCTGGTTGAGAGATACTGGTAGTTAGGAGCCTAAAGAATCTCATCTTGGTGTCCACTGTCCCCCGTGGCCTTGTAAAGCTCCTCTGGTTGATTGGCTCAGAGAGCCAGAGCTTTTACTTCTTTATTTTCAAATGCTTACTTTTTTTCAGTGCCCTGGAGAGTTCAAAAGCCAAAGTAATCTAATATAGCAGACCCCAACTTATAGTCGTTTCTGTCTGCTTTACTCTTCAAAGCTAGATGACTGATCAAAGAAACAGCCCAAACTAAGTCAATAAATAAAATATATATTTGCTTGCAGATTGCTTTGTAATTTATTTGAAGAATACACTATTGACTACATATTTTTTCTCATTTTCATTTCTAGTTCTGAATTCTCTCCCTCCTTCCTCTATCCTTTGAGAAAGGCAAGAAATATGATACCCATTATACATATGAAATCATGCAAAATATATTTCCACATTAGCCTACAAAAGACTTTTTTAAGAGAAAAACTTAGCTGCTGACCATGCTAACCCCCTCAGTAAGCAGCAGAGCTCTCGCCATCTGTAAGTCTAGACTGACAGTGCATGATAGAAAGAGGTCCAATTCTGGTCAGAAGACCTATGTTCAAATTCTGAATTCAACTCTTATTCACCTCCCCAAGGAGAATTTTTGAGTATTCCTACCATTTGGATGCATTTTTTTTGTACTAGAATTATAAAGCATGCTATGGTATATGCTAGAAGTCTCTCCCTGCTAAAAGCAGAAGTGCTAATAATTTCAACTTTCAGAAGATAAAGGGTTGAAGAAAACCATTTCATGGAACACTCATTTGTCTTCCCTTGCCAGGAGTCAGATTGGGCACGTCATTAGGTACTATGAAATTAAATTGTAACTTGGATATGACTATCTGATCCAAAAGGTAAAAAAAAGAATTTTGAATTAAAAGTGTGTGTGGGAACATGTTCCAATTAATAAAGGACTGATTGGGGAGTAGACATGACAGTTTTCCTGTGATCTTGGAAAAGTGCTGTTATTCTAGGACCACACTCCAGCAGTGAATGCCATTATCTGAGCAGCCTAAGGATTTACATTTCATCTCATTCACTTCTCAGTTGAAGCAGTTCCAATTCACAATTTAAAATAAATATTGTTTTGGGGAACATTATTGACTATTTTACAACAAATATTGAAGGAGTATCCCAAGTTTTTTGTGATACTCTTTATGACATTTGATTGTCTCAAATAGTGCTTTAGATAAATTATTCAGAATATTTTTGTTAGCTAATTTTTTGGTTGTGGTAGTATTTGTTGTAAAAGTTTTAGTACTATTTAATCTAGGTGTCCATGAAATTCTGAATTGAATCATCTAGTTAAAGGAGGTTCCCTAAGTTTAAAAAAAATACAAAATATTCTTTTGAAAATTGTATTTTGCCACTTTAAAAGGTTACTTGATTTTGCATTTCATCCCAATTCTTCTACTTGCAACCTCTTTTTCTCATCTTTAAACCAGATATCATAAATAGTAACTTCCTTTAGAGGAAGTTCTCCAGTGTTAAATTGTTCATTAGTGAAAGCTCCTGGACATTGATTCTGAAAGCCACCCCCCCCCCCCAGCCCATCAGGTAGCACAGTTGGAGGACAATCTCCCATATTGTGGGAGGAGGGGAGACTGGACTCTGCTCAGGAGACAGGGGTGAGCAGATATAAAGAAAAGCAGGGCTGCCAGAGATAGAGCAATCTAGCAAGGATCAAGAACCCAGGAAGATGATTCAAGAAAAGCAGAGATATTTCAGCAATTTCTACTATGGAACCTGGGAGGTTAGCAAATCTCCCCCAAAGTTAGCTGTCCACCAAGGACATGTTAATGATAGATGGGGGACCAATTGGCAGTATGGTTACCTCAATTATCCAAGTGCTGATGGAGTTTCTCTACTGCCTCATAAATTCTGAGAGGTTTCAATCCTGTCTCTTTTCTATCCCTCTACCCCTTCCCCACATAAAAAGATTTAGAGTATACTCATTATATCAGTATCCATACATAAATTTACTTGATTTTTAAAAAAAGTTATTTACAATTCTTTCATGTCATAATTCAATGGTTTGTTTTTTGGGTATTTTTTTGGAGGAAATATTTTTATGTCTCTCTTGTATGTTCAGGCAATAGACTTGTACTACTATAGTGATTATTCAAAATGAATTTGAAGGTTTCAAAAGAACTTTGACATATACACTGTTCATAGTGTCTTTTCAGAATATATTCTACATCTTTGCCAGCCAAATTCCCCAAGTTGGCTCCCAAGTGGCTGATTATCATTGTATATCCTAAGGAAGGAGTCAATAAACCCTCCTCAGCAATTCATATGCCTTCAGGTCCATTTAGATTGGAAGGCGTGGAAGAAAATAAATTTACTTCAATTTCATGCTTCATGGAATTGTTTCAACTTTTCAATGAAAAAGTTGAGCTATTATTGTAGTATAATAGCATATGATTTTTTAAAAAATTCTTTAATTAAAATGTGATGACAAGAGAAAAACATGGAAGTCAGGAACTTTATTGATGCCTTCACATTCACATTCACTAATGTTTTTACTTACCTGATGAGACTGAAATGATTATATATGTACCAGCAAATGGTTTTATGGTTTTAAAATGCAAATCTACCAAAAGGATTAAGTCATGATGGTCAATGACACTGACCTCTAGACTGAGAGGTCTCTGGACTTCTTTTACTCACCAGAATGCTGTTAAAAGGAAGACTGGTATAGAGAGATCCTTCTCTGGATTATAGGACCAATTGCAGAAGCCATGCACATATTTTATACCCTTCTCTCTTCCCCACCGTGTGACATTGGGTTGAGGAGCATCTTGATAAGCTGGCAGAAGGGCTTCCTGCCTAAGGCTAACATACTCCTGCTACAATGCAGTTTATAATCCCTAACTCTGCATCAAGATAAAAATCATGGCTGATTCATTTACTCTAACATGGAAAGGCTAAAAAAAAAAAAAAAAAAGTTCTCTAATCACTAGACCTACCAAAGGAGTTGGCTCTGTACTCATACTTGAAACTAAAGGGGAGGTGGAAGTCTAGGCTGACCACAGAGCCTATACTTGACAACTAACTAGCCTACAAACTAGATTAAATCAAAATAACAAATGTGTAATAGGTACCTACTATGTACAGGGCATGACAGCAGGAGATGAAGTGAATTATTAAATAATTAAATTATTAAAAATTAAATAATGTTCCAATCCTCAAGAAGCTTAGTTTAGTAAAGATGCTAGAGAGAAACCCAAACCACCAGGGCTTCTAAATTTTAGGTTCTAATTAAAGATATAAAACCTAGATATGCATTGGAGAAGTGACTAGTTTTCTTCTGACCTTGTTGTTTTTATCAGTGACATAACTAAAAAAATTTTTGAAGAACACCACTTAAGGTTTATGTGTGCCGAAGCTCATGAAATGTTGGTCTCACTTAATTTTGGATAGGTTTCAAAAGAACTTTGACATATACACTGTTCATAGTGTCTTTTCAGAATATATTCTACATCTTTGCCAGCCAAATTCCCCAAGTTGGCTCCCAAGTGGCTGATTATCATTGTATATCCTAAGGAAGGAGTCAATAAACCCTCCTCAGCAATTCATATGCCTTCAGGTCCATTTAGATTGGAAGGCGTGGAAGAAAATAAATTTACTTCAATTCCATGCTTCATGGAATTGTTTCAACTTTTCAATGAAAAAGTTGAGCTATTATTGTAGTATAATAGCATATGATTTTTTAAAAATTTCTTTAATTAAAATGTGATGACAAGAGAAAAACATGGAAGTCAGGAACTTTATTGATGCCTTCACATTCACATTCACTAATGTTTTTACTTACCTGATGAGACTGAAATGATTATATATGTACCAGCAAATGGTTTTATGGTTTTAAAATGCAAATCTACCAAAAGGATTAAGTCATGATGGTCAATGACACTGACCTCTAGACTGAGAGGTCTCTGGACTTCTTTTACTCACCAGAATGCTGTTAAAAGAGACTGGTATAGAGAGAGCCTTCTCTGGATTATAGGACCAATTGCAGAAGCCATGCACGTATTTTATATCCTTCTCTCTTCCCCACCGTGTGACATTGGGTTGAGGAGCATCTTGACAAGCTGGCAGAAGGGCTTCCTGCCTAAGGCTAACATACTCCTGCTACAATGCAGTTTATAATCCCTAACTCTGCATCAAGATAAAAATCATGGCTGATTCATTTACTCTAACATGGAAAGACTTAAAAAAAAAAAAAAAGTTCTCTAATCACTAGACCTACCAAAGGAGTTGGCTCTGTACTCATACTTGAAACTAAAGGGGAGGTGGAAGTCTAGGCTGACCACAGAGCCTATACTTGACTACAACTAACTAGCCTACAAACTAGATTAAATCAAAATAACAAATGTGTAATAGGTACCCTACTATGTACAGGGCATGACAGCAGGAGATGAAGTGAATTATTAAATAATTAAATTATTAAAAATTAAATAATGTTCCAATCCTCAAGAAGCTTAGTTTAGTAAAGATGCTAGAGAGAAACCCAAACCACCAGGGCTTCTAAATTTTAGGTTCTAATTAAAGATATAAAACCTAGATATGCATTGGAGAAGTGACTAGTTTTCTTCTGACCTTGTTGTTTTTATCAGTGACATAACTAAAAAAATTTTTGAAGAACACCACTTAAGGTTTATGTGTGCCGAAGCTCATGAAATGTTGGTCTCACTTAATTTTGGATAGGTTGCCAAGGACTGACTGGTTACAGAAGCAGGAGACTTAGTTGAAGCTCTCATTCTCCAATCGCCCACTGGGTCAGTTGTGCCCAAGGGCTTACTCCAGGTATTGAGTAGATTACTTCCCTCAGAATAAGGAAACTTTCTCAGGAGTCTCCTGGGCCACAGAATGATGGTCTTAGTACATCTTATCATGAAGGGGTTGTACCCTTGGGATGGTCTGGTTAACAACCTCAAGAATGATATCTGTGGAAAAATGGAAGCACGTCCAGGCTCTAGGCTAATCTATGGGAGTGGAGCCAAATGGAGATGGCAGCAGCCAAATAGCGCTAGAGTAGCAAGAAATACTCGGTGTTGACTTCTTTCCAAAATATTTCAGTCTAGGAATTCACTCTCTTCTGTTGGTAGGGCTGGATCCATTTCTTGCTGCTCTGCCACTAATTCTGGTTGATGTCATCTCAAACCATTTGATTTCTCCGGCAATCATTATCTCTGGGCCAAAGGGTTCCTTGGAGTGAGCTACGTGGATAGAAGCTTTTTCCTCACCAGCGAACCAAATTTGCTCCTCCATCTCTATTTCTGTTCAGGTATCTTTCTATCTCCCACAATTGTCTGCTTCCTCCCACAGTTCATTTCTCTTCCTCTGCTCCCTCACAACAGATCAATTATCCTCAAAGTACTATGAATGGATCAACAAGCAATCAGCTAAGGTTAAAATTCCAAACTATGCAAGCAACAAGCACTTCTTAAGTATTTACTAGGCATTAGGTACTGGGCTAAGTGCTGAAGATACAGAGAAAGGCAAAAACAATCCTTGGTCACATTCTAATAGGGGAATCAAGATGCAAAATGCTTTAAATTTTATTAAATCGCCCAGGTCCACATATAGTTCCACTCTATACAAGAGACTAAAGAAGTGACTCCAAAGTTAGTCAGCAAGCAGCAAGGCTGGGAAACAAACGTAAATTTCCTGATTCCAAATCCAGAGCTCTTTCCACATCATGCTAACAGAGAAATCAATATTCATCACCTTTTATACATGCCTTTCTGCACCCACATTTCTATTAAGTGACAGACGGCCATACGGAATTTTAAAAAACAAGAGTTGTTTTGGTGACCAAAGGAAGCTTTCCTTTTCAGTGGCCAGACTTGGCAGTCTGGATAAATAATCCTAGCAGGAAATGTTTACTAGGCTCAACCATGAATTCTATTGCCTCCCTCCCACCCTCAATTCTTAACAAGGGATCCATTATGCCACATGAGTTTTCAAATTCTGTATCAGATTTCAGTGGTATATTTCAACTGCAGTAATATCCTTGGCAGGATAAACCATACTTGAACACTGCCTGGGATGTGGGTATTGTTACATTTAAGCTAAAAATTAGTAAAACAGGAAGATTAGTCCTTTTAGACAAGAAAGTCCCCTGGTAACACTGAAGAAAAGAGTGCCTTCAGGGCCACAAGTCTCATGTTTCTGCACCATTTTTCTCCCCATCACCATCTCCTTACTCAAGTCCACCAAATTCTCTGACAGGCAAAAGCCAAGTAAGTTCACAAAGCTTTAGTGTGAATGACATTTGAGGATAACAGCTCTTCCCAGGAATTGTTATTTTTGTAGATAAGTCAAGCACAGCAGAGGAAGTACATTAAAATCCCAAGCATCAGTTAATGTAGATCTTTTTAGGTGGCTGGCCTTTCCTCAGCTCCTCAAATAATCCTACTAAGTGACAGAGATCTGCTTTGGGATATTTTTTTCCCTTTTATTTAGTTTATAATTACTTCTACACTCATGAAAGACAAATCTTGATTCTATAAATACTGCTCTTTGAGGACCTCCAAGTCACTCTAAAAGGAGTATAAGGTGGAATCACAGCACTTTAGAGGATATCAAGTTGGCATTCCAGTACCACAGTAAATACTGTGGAAACCCAAGTTACCAATGACCAAGGTTAGGAAAAGGATACATTTATTATGGTAGTATAGGAAACATGTAAAGAGAACACAATTAAAGGAGCTGTGTGGTTCATTCTTATAGTGAGAAGCAAGTTTCTTATTACTACTGTACAGAGTAAACACTGGATCCCAAGTCCCAAGGGGAAAGGTTCCCCTTTCAGGAATGGGGAGCTCCCTCTTCAAAAAAAAACAAACTCATTTCATGGAACCAAATTGAATCTGCCACCTGAAATTTTCATTTATTGTCTCTAGTTCTGCCCTTTGGGGACACAAATAAGCAAAATTCCCCCCTCATGTCACAGCTGTTCAGATCTTAGAGGACAATTGTGATGATATCTGAAGTCTTTTCTTCCAACTGAGTCTCTGCTGTTGTTTCAATGTGGTCTCCAGCTTCCCCTCATGCTGACTGTGAGACACAGAATACATGGTACAGGGTGCTGCTTAATTTGAAGACTGAACTATTGTGAATATAGTCATATCTCACTCTTAGCTTTTGTTTGTGATCACCTAAACATCCTAATGTCTTTTTTTTTTTTTAATGTAAGTTGAGAGCAAACTGTTTTCCCCCATTCTTCTCTTAGAATCATAGAATGTTAGAAGTGGAAGGGGCTTTCCTTCATTTTGCAAGTGAGAAAACAAGACCCAGAGAATTGACTTTCCTAGAGTTTATAGAGTAGGGAAGAACTCAGGTTAAAAAACAAGGTTTTGATTTACCTCCCAATCTAAATGTAAAATGTGATTAATTCAATTCCAGAAACATTTATTAAAAGCTTAAATATTACTTAAAACATGCCCTTCAAACCACCCAAAGGATTTACACAATGAGTACAACATACAACTCTCTCTCATTCTTCATCATCCAGGATTCCCTCTTCAATTGATTACCTACAAAGAATCAGAGGATCTAGGCCTGAATCTCAGCTTTGACAATTACTTCTTTGGGCTTAAGTCACTTTAGTTTCTCTGGGCTCATTTCTCTCACACATTGAAATTGTTTAGACTAGATCCTCAAGGATCCATTCCTGCTCTGAATCTATAATTCTATGATTCTACTTTAACAGTCAAGCTGGAAGGTTTAACAAAGCCAAGATGAATATCTAAATTGAAGACCTAAATACTGTGGAAACCCAAGTTACCAATGACCAAGGTTAGGAAAAGGATACATTTATTATGGTAGTATAGGAAACATGTAAAGAGAACACAATTAAAGGAGCTGGGTGGTTCATTCTTATAGTGAGAAGCAAGTTTCTTATTACTACTGTACAGAGTAAACACTGGATCCCAAGGCAAGAGACCATCACTACAAGCCTTTCTTTCTACCAGCCAGGTAACAATACAGCGCTTTCTCCAATCTATCTGGTCTCTCATTTTGATCAAAGGAAAAACAAGTTTGCTGTGTAGCAAGAGTGTTCCTAAGGGCCAGAAGAATCTTCAAAAAGTCTATTCGTATTCAGGTTCTAAGGAAGAACTTGTAAAATGCTTTCAAGGACTCAATTGCTTTAATCCACTGATCGGAATAAGACATTCACTTGAAATGAACCATTACAAATGCTTTAGTATTTCCAAGTGTTTTCTGGCTCAGTGAGCTAAGATAATGGTATATTCTTCATTAGTAAATAATAAAAACACCTACTTGAAAATGTGAAACTCCAGAGAATGCAGTTGTTGAGATATATAACTTTATGAAAAATAAAGCACCCATCTATTATTATACAAATCACAGTGATTTGGTAATTTGAAGGAAGGACTTGAATTTGTTCTCTAAAACCTAATATAGCTCAAGGTCCCCATCCTTAAATGGAGTTGCTCCCTCTTGCTTTAATTCCATATAAAAGGTTTTTCAGGCAGTAAGTTATTTGCTTTCAGTAGCCATATTTAACAATTCTTCACAGTTTGTACTGGACAGAGATGGAGGTTCTTAAATTTCATTGACCTTTTTCTTTTTGGAGAAAAACACAAACAATTCCTTTCTGCAGCATTTTGCATACTGTAAGTATTTATAAAGCTTTTTCATCCATTCACTCACCAAGAGTCACTTAGAAGGAAGAGGATGGTATTCTGGGCTATTGTGCAAAAAATGAGAAATAAAAGCAGTTCAAAGACTTGATCAAGGTCATAAAACAAAACGGATAAAAGGAAGTGAAACCAACCACCTGTTTTCCACTCTAAGTGTAAGGAAAAATATATCTGGGACAGAGAGGTATGGATTTATTTTACCACTGGATGTTTGATATGTACTAGAGAACCTTCTTATCTTGATATGTAATATCTTAAACTGTATGAAAGAAAACAGCTTGGCTTAAATGGCTTGTGCTCTTTGAAAAGTGTCCCTTCTCTGAACCCAATATTTAGGTATCAGTCCCTGGGAAAAAAACAGGAAATACCTCTGTCTTCATCTATTATTTTAGATGTCAATATCTGTACTTGGACCAATCTGGTGAAAGAAAGCAGATGGGTGTTTCTTTTTGGCTTACTGGTTGTTTTTTTTTTTTTTTTAAAGAAGTATCTTTTATGGTCAATATTGAATCAATAGGTTGTTTTTCTGGAGACTCAGGAAGCAAGACAGGTAGTATGTTAACTACTAAAGACAGGGCAATTAAAGGAGCTGTGTGGTTCATTCTTATAGTGAGAAGCAAGTTTCTTATTACTACTGTTCAGAGTAAACACTGGATCCCAAGTCCCAAGGGGAAAGGTTCCCCTTTCAGGAATGGGGAGCTCCCTCTTCAAAAAAAAAACAAACTCATTTCATGGAACCAAATTGAATCTGCCACCTGAAATTTTCATTTATTGTCTCTAGTTCTGCCCTTTGGGGACACAAATAAGCAAAATTCCCCCCTCATGTCACAGCTGTTCAGATCTTAGAGGACAATTGTGATGATATCTGAAGTCTTTTCTTCCAACTGAGTCTCTGCTGTTGTTTCAATGTGGTCTCCAGCTTCCCCTCATGCTGACTGTGAGACACAGAATACATGTACAGGGTGCTGCTTAATTTGAAAACTGAACTATTGTGAATATAGTCATATCTCACTCTTAGCTTTTGTTTGTGATCACCTAAACATCCTAATGTCTTTTTTTTTTTAATGTAAGTTGAGAGCAAACTGTGTTTTCCCCCATTCTTCTCTTAGAATCATAGAATGTTAGAAGTGGAAGGGGCTTTCCTTCATTTTGCAAGTGAGAAAACAAGATCCAGAGAATTGACTTTCCTAGAGTTTATAGAGTAGGGAAGAACTCAGGTTAAAAAACAAGGTTTTGATTTACCTCCCAATCTAAATGTAAAATGTGATTAATTCAATTCCAGAAACATTTATTAAAAGCTTAAATATTACTTAAAACATGCCCTTCAAACCACCCAAAGGATTTACACAATGAGTACAACATACAACTCTCTCTCATTCTTCATCATCCAGGATTCCCTCTTCAATTGATTACCTACAAAGAATCAGAGGATCTAGGCCTGAATCTCAGCTTTGACAATTACTTCTTTGGGCTTAAGTCGCTTTAGTTTCTCTGGGCTCATTTCTCTCACACATTGAAATTGTTTAGACTAGATCCTCAAGGATCCATTCCTGCTCTGAATCTATAATTCTATGATTCTACTTTAACAGTCAAGCTGGAAGGTTTAACAAAGCCAAGATGAATATCTGAATTGAAGACCTAAATACTGTGGAAACCCAAGTTACCAATGACCAAGGTTAGGAAAAGGATACATTTATTATGGTAGTATAGGAAACATGTAAAGAGAACACAATTAAAGGAGCTGTGTGGTTCATTCTTATAGTGAGAAGCAAGTTTCTTATTACTACTGTACAGAGTAAACACTGGATCCCAAGGCAAGAGACCAGCACTACAAGCCTTTCTTTCTACCAGCCAGGTAACAATACAGCGCTTTCTCCAATCCATCTGGTCTCTCATTTTGATCAAAGGAAAAACAAGTTTGCTGTGTAGCAAGAGTGTTCCTAAGGGCCAGAAGACTCTTCAAAAAGTCTATTCGTATTCAGGTTCTAAGGAAGAACTTGTAAAATGCTTTCAAGGACTCAATTGCTTTAATCCACTGATCAGAATAAGACATTCACTTGAAATGAACCATTACAAATGCTTTAGTATTTCCAAGTGTTTTCTGGCTCAGTGAGCTAAGATAATGGTATATTCTTCATTAGTAAATAATAAAAACACCTACTTGAAAATGTGAAATTCCAGAGAATGCAGTTGTTGAGATATATAACTTTATGAAAAATAAAGCACCCATCTATTATTATACAAATCACAGTGATTTGGTAATTTGAAGGAAGGACTTGAATTTGTTCTCTAAAACCTAATATAGCTCAAGGTCCCCATCCTTAAATGGAGTTGCTCCCTCTTGTTTTAATTCCATATAAAAGGTTTTTCAGGCAGTAAGTTATTTGCTTTCAGTAGCCATATTTAACAATTCTTCACAGTTTGTACTGGACAGAGATGGAGGTTCTTAAATTTCATTGACCTTTTTCTTTTTGGAGAAAAACACAAACAATTCCTTTCTGCAGCATTTTGCATACTGTAAGTATTTATAAAGCTTTTTCATCCATTCACTCACCAAGAGTCACTTAGAAGGAAGAGGATGGTATTCTGGGCTATTGTACAGAAAATGAGAAATAAAAGCAGTTCAAAGACTTGATCAAGGTCATAAAACAAAAATGGATGAAAGGAAGTGAAACCAACCACCTGTTTTCCACTCTAAGTGTAAGGAAAAATATATCTGGGACAGAGAGGTATGGATTTATTTTACCACTGGATGTTTGATATGTACTAGAGAACCTTCTTATCTTGATATGTAATATCTTAAACTGTATGAAAGAAAACAGCTTGGCTTAAATGGCTTGTGCTCTTTGAAAAGTGTCCCTTCTCTGAACCCAATATTTAGGTATCAGTCCCTGGGAAAAAAACAGGAAATACCTCTGTCTTCATCTATTATTTTAGATGTCAATATCTGTACTTGGACCAATCTGGTGAAAGAAAGCAGATGGGTGTTTCTTTTTGGCTTACTGGTTGTTTTTTTTTTTTTTTAAAGAAGTATCTTTTATGGTCAATATTGAATCAATAGGTTGTTTTTCTGGAGACTCAGGAAGCAAGACAGGTAGTATGTTAACTACTAAAGACAGGGCTATTTAAGGCTATTCAAAAATCTGGCATGTTCTTCTCCTCTTGGTAACAAAGTCTCTCCACCAATTTTTGGCCCACTTTTCTCCTGGAAAAATAAAAAAAGTTCTTAATCACAAACTGACCAGAATTTCTTATATTGTTTAATAAAATAAGGTAAAATAATTTATGACCCTGAAAGCAACTTGCATGTGCTACTTACTTTTAGCATTCCATCCCTTTCCCATTTGAAGAGGCCACAATTACTGAAATACAAAAAAATCTGAATTATTAAGTACAATACATACCTCCACACTTAAAATGTTAACAATAACAGAATTTAGGGGTTAAGGCAATTGGGTAGATGAAATCAATCTGCACCTAAAAACAATTCACACTGCAACATATTTGGCAAATAATCAGAAATTTCAAGGGATAACCAACTACTTTCCAAGGCAGACCATTCCACATTTGAAATGCTCTGACTGTAAGAAGTTTTCCCTTAATTTCTATCACTGTTATTATTTCTGATCCTGTGGGGCTGTCTAGAAGACAGCTTTTCAAATGCTATGTGAAAACAGTTATGTTCCATTGAGTCTTTTCTATTTTTGCCTAAATATCTACAGTTATTTCAGCTATTTTTACAAAACATGGATTTGTGGCCCTTTGTTACAGACTAATCTCTTTTAGACAATTCAGCTTATCAATGTCCTTCCTACAATGTACCCCAGATTCCAGATATGGTGTGATTGGAGAGACAGCAGTAGAATGATCACCTTATCCTTCTCCAAAGTCCAATATCACATTTGCTTTCTTAGCTGTTTTCACACTAACCTGCTTCCCAACCATATTTCCCCTATCTTATATTTATGAAATTAATCTATTGAAAGCAAGTGTAAGATTTTAAATAGTTATTCCTATTAAATTTCATCATATTCTAGCCTGTCAGGATCTTCCTGGATCCTGACTATTATCTGATATGTTAGCTAACTTTCCCAACTTTGTACCACTGGCAAATTTGATGAATATACCATCTGTGTCTTTATCCACACAAAGCCAAATACATACCCTGGGACACTCTATTGGATATTTCCTTCCACATGGACATAGAACCAAAGGTTCGGCTGACTAATGAGTTTACCATTCAGCCAATTCCAAATATACCTAATTGCACTATCATTTAGCCCAGAGCATGTGGCCCATACCTTAAAGTCTACACTACTTTCAAGTGTAGCCAGAATCAGATTTCACAGAATAAATATATAGTAACACACAGATAAAATTAATAGGTAAATTTCTGAGTTAATATGTAAGAATTTCTGAGTTAATATGTAGCTGCAAGGACCCTTACATAAATTTAGTGGCCCCCATTTTAATTTTGAGTTTGACACCACTTGATCTAGCTCATATCCTATCATCACGTTATAATACTTGGCTAAAGTCTAGGTAAAACCATATAGAACGTATTCTTCTGATCTACCAGTTTAATATCCTTTTCAAAAATGGAAAGAAATAAGATCAGTCTGACATGATCTTTCTGCATGAAGGAGATAGTATTTTGTGAGCATCCCTATTTCCTGGATACTCACTAACCATTTATTTGATATTAAATTCTGCTTACATCTTTCCAACAGAAGGGTTTATCAGTTCTAACTTGTCTGCCCTTAGAGCCAATTAGTATAAAAATCCAAGTTGAAAATCACGCTACAAATCCAAATAAAAGGAGCTTTCTAATGATCTGTGGAAAGGATCTCAACTTTGTAGGAGTCACATACTCTACAAGCAGATTTTCAAATCATAATTAGGTTTTTGCTAAGCCCCAAGAAATAAGTATTTAATTTTTTGGTGGCATGATACTGAGCTGAAGTTCAGTTTTAGGAGGATCATTTTTACATAATAGGACTATGTCCCTGGACAGGATGCTAACTTTAATAAGAGAGAAATGGAAAGGATAAATGTTCCATTGAGTCTTTTCTATTTTTGCCTAAATATCTACAGTTATTTCAGCTATTTTTACAAAACATGGATTTGTGGCCCTTTGTTACAGACTAATCTCTTTTAGACAATTCAGCTTATCAATGTCCTTCCTACAATGTACCCCAGATTCCAGATATGGTGTGATTGGAGAGACAGCAGTAGAATGATCACCTTATCCTTCTCCAAAGTCCAATATCACATTTGCTTTCTTAGCTGTTTTCACACTAACCTGCTTCCCAACCATATTTCCCCTATCTTATATTTATGAAATTAATCTATTGAAAGCA
This sequence comes from Antechinus flavipes, assembly GCF_016432865.1. Taxonomy (NCBI): domain Eukaryota; kingdom Metazoa; phylum Chordata; class Mammalia; order Dasyuromorphia; family Dasyuridae; genus Antechinus; species Antechinus flavipes. Next base: position 162,549,332 of record NC_067402.1, read on the forward strand.
AGTGTAAGATTTTAAATAGTTATTCCTATTAAATTTCATCATATTCTAGCCTGTCAGGATCTTCCTGGATCCTGACTATTATCTGATATGTTAGCTAACTTTCCCAACTTTGTACCACTGGCAAATTTGATGAATATACCATCTGTGTCTTTATCCAGCACAAAGCCAAATACAAACCCTGGGACACTCTATTGGATATTTCCTTCACATGGACATAGAACCAAAGGTTCGGCTGACTAATGAGTTTACCATTCAGCCAATTCCAAATATACCTAATTGCACTATCATTTAGCCCAGAGCATGTGGCCCATACCTTAAAGTCTACACTACTTTCAAGTGTAGCCAGAATCAGATTTCACAGAATAAATATATAGTAACACACAGATAAAATTAATAGGTAAATTTCTGAGTTAATATGTAAGAATTTCTGAGTTAATATGTAAGAATTTCTGAGTTAATATGTAAGAATTTCTGAGTTAATATGTAAGAATTTCTGAGTTAATATGTAGCTGCAAGGACCCTTACATAAATTTAGTGGCCCCCATTTTAATTTTGAGTTTGACACCACTTGATCTAGCTCATATCCTATCATCACGTTATAATACTTGGCTAAAGTCTAGGTAAAACCATATAGAACGTATTCTTCTGATCTACCAGTTTAATATCCTTTTCAAAAATGGAAAGAAATAAGATCAGTCTGACATGATCTTTCTGCATGAAGGAGATAGTATTTTGTGAGCATCCCTATTTCCTGGATACTCACTAACCATTTATTTGATATTAAATTCTGCTTATATCTTTCCAACAGAAGGGTTTATCAGTTCTAACTTGTCTGCCCTTAGAGCCAATTAGTATAAAAATCCAAGTTGAAAATCACACTACAAATCCAAATAAAAGGAGCTTTCTAATGATCTGTGGAAAGGATCTCAACTTTGTAGGAGTCACATACTCTACAAGCAGATTTTCAAATCATAATTAGGTTTTTGCTAAGCCCCAAGAAATAAGTATTTAATTTTTTGGTGGCATGATACTGAGCTGAAGTTCAGTTTTAGGAGGATCATTTTTACATAATAGGACTATGTCCCTGGACAGGATGCTAACTTTAATAAGAGAGAAATGGAAAGGATAAATCTTCCTTTTAGGTCAAGATAATGACATGTCTTTTTTTTTTTTTTTTTTTTAAAGAAGTATCTTTTATGGTCAATATTGAATCAATAGGTTGTTTTTCTGGAGACTCAGGAAGCAAGACAGGTAGTATGTTAACTACTAAAGACAGGGCTATTTAAGGCTATTCAAAAATCTGGCATGTTCTTCTCCTCTTGGTAACAAAGTCTCTCCACCAATTTTTGGCCCACTTTTCTCCTGGAAAAATAAAAAAAGTTCTTAATCACAAACTGACCAGAATTTCTTATATTGTTTAATAAAATAAGGTAAAATAATTTATGACCCTGAAAGCAACTTGCATGTGCTACTTACTTTTAGCATTCCATCCCTTTCCCATTTGAAGAGGCCACAATTACTGAAATACAAAAAAATCTGAATTATTAAGTACAATACATACCTCCACACTTAAAATGTTAACAATAACAGAATTTAGGGGTTAAGGCAATTGGGTAGATGAAATCAATCTGCACCTAAAAAGAATTCACACTGCAACATATTTGGCAAATAATCAGAAATTTGGCAGACCATTCCACATTTGAAATGCTCTGACTGTAAGAAGTTTTCCCTTAATTTCTATCACTGTTATTATTTCTGATCCTGTGGGGCTGTCTAGAAGACAGCTTTTCAAATGCTATGTGAAAATAGTTATGTTCCATTGAGTCTTTTCTATTTTTGCCTAAATATCTACAGTTATTTCAGCTATTTTTACAAAACATGGATTTGTGGCCCTTTGTTACAGACTAATCTCTTTTAGACAATTCAGCTTATCAATGTCCTTCCTACAATGTACCCCAGATTCCAGATATGGTGTGATTGGAGAGACAGCAGTAGAATGATCACCTTATCCTTCTCCAAAGTCCAATATCACATTTGCTTTCTTAGCTGTTTTCACACTAACCTGCTTCCCAACCATATTTCCCCTATCTTATATTTATGAAATTAATCTATTGAAAGCAAGTGTAAGATTTTAAATAGTTATTCCTATTAAATTTCATCATATTCTAGCCTGTCAGGATCTTCCTGGATCCTGACTGTTATCTATGTAATATTAGAACCACAATGGTGTTAAGGTATAAAATAAGGACCCAGGCAACCTTCCTACCTGCAGTGCTTCTGAGGTAGCCTGTCAAGAGATATGCTTCTGTTTCCACAGGGGCACTTGAAAAACCGCTTCACACCATCATGCCAATGGTAATCATGATTCTCACTGACACAAGCCTCCAAGAGCTTGAAGTGGGTATACTTGCACTACACAAAATCAACATGACAGTGTTTAAACCAAGGGCTTTAAAACAATAACAACTACGCACACAAACGCAGAGTATGGTAATAGCTACATACCCTACCATATATAGTAAAGTATGTTTATATATATATATAAATAAGATTTTTTTATATATATATAAAATGTCATACATATTCATATAAGTATACATATAAAATACATATAATATAGTAGCAGCATATAAAGCTACATATCTGTATCTAGAGAATGCTTTAAGATTTGCAAATCATTTTATATATATTAATGCAATTTATCTTTACAACTGTCATATAAAAAGAATTCTGAAATTTGTTGTGCTTGGTCCCAGATTTTAGCTACAGAAAGGCAAATTCAGGCCTGATATAAGTTACAGCTTATTAACAATTTGCTCTATCCTAGGAAACAGTGGTTTAAAAGATTCTTAATTCAGATTCAAGTTGGATGAGATGGTCTCTGACAACTAGCCATTTGACTAATGAACTTTCAGCCCACTAAATAAATGGACATCTACCATGTCCAATTTTTTGCTAATAATAGACTATTATTTTTCCCTGACTAACTTGTTAATTACAAAGTAATCATGGAGTCAAAGGGTATAGGTAGTTTCATTCTTTTGCTAAGCAGAATAGTTGGACTACTTCACAGTTCTACTAATGATGCATCAGTGGGGCTGTTTCACACTCTCCTAGAACAATGACTGTTTCAGTCTTTTTCATTTGTGTCAATATTGAGATGAAACCTCAGTCATTTAAATTTATACTTTTCTTACTTTAGTGATCTAGAGCACATTTTCATGTAGTTATTTATAATTTTGAAAACCTGTTCCTATTATGTAAACACTTAGCAAGTTACTCAATTTTAACCACAGAGGGTATAACTACCAGAGCAATACAGTTAAGATAAAAGGTATTAGAAAGTATTGGGGGCAGGGTGACAAATTTTCCCCTTTGAAAGTCTTTGGGAACCACTAATATTAAATGAATTAAGTTTGGACTTAAAAAATGCCAAATTGTCCTGGAATGCGCCACCATTGCATAATAGCAAAAGAGTTCATATAAGGTGAAATGAAATGATGAATTTTATTTCTTTCAAATTTGTAAATTTTTTTACCCTTATTGTAAATTATTAAGAAAAAAGCAAAAAACTGACTGCAAAACAGAATTCTTAGTCTTTCAGGGTTTTACTTTCAAGACCAATGAAACTAGACACACCCAAAAGAATTCTGTTGAGACTCCACATTTCAGGGACTGTCTAACACTAGTCACTAAACTGTGTCCCCAGGAAACTTTCTTCACTCACCGTTTTGCATGTTACCACTCGGCATTTCACTTCCCTAATACTTTTCATTTTTTCTTCCATTTGTTCTTTTTTCACCAGTGGTTCAAAATAGCGTTCCTGTAAGTCTGCCTCGGCCTGGAAGAGTAGAGTAGAAAGAGAGTCAAATTTTGACAAAAGTAAGAACAACCGAGGATGTACTATAGGTCCTCTGAAAATGTTCTGAACATCAAGACAACATTGACAATCCCGTTGAAAAATGCCCTCATAGATGAAACAACATAACTTATCTAAACCTCACAACATTGTATTCATATTATTCATTTTTTTTTTGGTGGGGAGAGGGAATAAACTTCAAAAAGGGAGGAAGCATAAATGGAAAGAGAATAAAAGGGAATGGGTGGTATATACTAATCCAATCAATACTAAACAATACAATATCCAGGAGAGGAACAGAGAAGGAGATGGCAAATGGTTTGAAGCAGTGGAGAAGAAGGATAGAAATGTCAATTCATGGGGTAAAGGTAGTTCCACTAAAGAACTCTTCCATCAGGATAGTCTATAAAAGGAGATGGGAAACATACAACAGGTCTTACCTGTAGGGGATTTAATGCTCAAAAGTATGTTGGGCCTCCATGAATAGCATACTGCCTCAGGAGCAGAAAACAGCTGTTAAATCTCTCCTGCATCTTCTTTCTCCAGATTAAATATTCCCAGTTTCTTAAACCGATCCTCTCATTTGAGGTCCCTCACCACACTGGTTGCCCTCTTTTGCTTATCAGTGTCTTAACCACGACATTGGGAAAGTGTTCCATAGATAGTCTGACTAGGGCAGAATATGGCAAGAGGGCCATCTCCTCCTTATTCCTCAAAGATTTATCTCTCTTAATGTATCCCAAAACCACATAAAGCCTTTTAGTTGCTAAATTATAACCACTGTCTCTTATCATCTTGTAGGATACAAAAATCCTGTTTCATTATATTAGATTTAGTGCAGTGATTTAGCCTGTCAAGATCTCTTTGTAACCTGTCATCCAATATAAAATCCAGGGAACTTGTTGATTGTTATAAAATTATCTTACATGGAGAATGACAGTAGTTGAGTATGTGCTAATTGAAGCCTAAAGGCTATTTCTCTCAGCCTCTTCTCTTCATGAGCTTGCACTGTCATTGAAGAAAGAGGTTGCATTGAACTGATGGTCATTGTTCTGTTTAACGGGTTGCCTTGTTAATTCCACACTAGAAACTAGGTGGTATCAGGAAGCCAGTAGTAAATTAAATATTCTAAAAGCCAATATCCCATCAATTCCCACTAGGGAAGGTGAGCAAAGGCATGCCGTAGTCCCGGGGCTCTGGGAGAGTCAACATTTGGTGTTGGGCTGTTACCTCCTTCAGCACCTCAGTGTGCTTGGATCTAGCTCTGAGAATTTTCTGGAACTCCTCAGACTCCAGGTAGGCCAACTGCTCTCGACGTCTCTTTTGGGCAGGTTCTGGGTCATCCTCAGCTACAGCAGAAAGGAAAGCATCTCTGTAAGTGTTCAGGGTTGCAGTGACATTTGTATCTGTTTCTTCCTCATCCTTCCATACCTGCCTCACTTCTCTGAAAGCTCCATCCACTGCCTAATGCACTTCCTGCAGGAGTCACTAACCACTTTAAAAGCATCAATCTTCTCATTTGTAAAATGGGACAATAATGTACTCTTTACTTCCCAGGATAGTTGTGAGGGAAGCATTCTATAAACCTTGGCACATTATATAAACCATTACATAATCACACCAAAACATTCTGTTATTAAGGGCAAATCTGAGCGAGAAAACAGATGGGACTGTAGCAATCAGAACCAATCAGAATGTGGATCTGATCCTGACTTTACTTCCCCAAAACTACTTGATAATGGACATGTCACCTCCCTTCCCTAAATTTTTGTTTCTCCATCCATAATTCTTTTCACACCTGATCGTACAAAGTTGTCTGAGTGAAGAAAATGCCATAAAGGCTATAGAAAGGCAAATTAATAAGTTAAGAAGATTAATGAAACATTAATATAACACAAAATACCAGTTACAATTTAAAGACCCTCAACAAGCAATGTAATAAAAGCCAGCAGGTAATAGGCACTGAAGATAACAAAGACAAAAATAATAGTCTCTAGCCTTAAGTATTAAGGATAATACTTTCCTTGAGTATTATCAAGTAGATAAAAAATGTATAAAATACAAGATAATTTTTGGAAGGGAGGGTCTAAAAACTAGGGGAAATCAGGAAAGATCTAATGTAGAAGAAAGAGCTAAGCTCAGAAAAAAAATCTAGGGAGGCGAGAAGGGAATGTTGTCTAAGCAAGGAAAACAGTCTAAGTGAAACTACCAAGATGGGAGATGGAATGTTATTGGTAAGGAATAGGAAGGTGTGGTCCCTGTGGAAAGAGCACAGTAAGTTGAGAATCAGAGGGAGCTGGCTTCAAATATTACTCCTTCCCTTACTCTGTCACTTCTGCCCATGACCTCAGGGAAGTCACTGAGGCAGCTTTTCTTGACCTTTGTCTCCGGTGTTGTAGTAAATGGCCTCTGATGGCTTTTCCAGGACTAATTCTATGACTCTGGGGAAATCTCTCTTGCCCCACATAACTGTCCTAAAAGCTAATGCTCCTGTTACATTCTACAAGGTTCCTGTTAAACAACATAGCTCAGATTAGAATTTTGGCAGAAAGGGAGTCATAGGGAGCATCTATCTCTGAGATTAATTTTGAAAACATATAATACATATCATGGCTAGTTTATAAAAACTTAGACAGAAAAATACATCAGTATAATAATAGGACAAATCCAGTTCAGGTTTTTTTTACAGAAAAAAAAAGTTTAAGGGGAAATTCCAGTTAAAAATGTACTAGAACTTTGGACTAGTTTTGTTACACAAGAGAGCAGGGGTGGCTGCTAATGGATCAAATGAGGAAAATTTTCAGAACCATTCTTCTTTAGAAAAGCATTTATTTCTTTTGGCCCACTTTTTTCCCCCTCTCTTCAGTTTCTATTTACTCTACCTGGTGATGATGAGGTGCTTTTCTCCACACGCTCTGATATCTCCAAGACACTCTGAAGGTCACACTGCTTCCGTTTAATACAGTTTGGATCTGCTTTAGTAAGGACCTGACCTTTGGCTCTCAATTTGGCAATAGCTGTTAACTAGAAAAAGGGGAGAGAGTAAAGAACCAAAACAAACAAAAAAAATTCCACTAAGAAGCAGATTATGCCTCTCTACATTGTCATTTTAGGAAGGAGTAAATGTTGATGACTTCTGGGAGTAGATAATAATTTCTTGATCAATCTATTCTATTTAAAAGAGACCTTTTTGTTTCAAATTTTATTTGAAAAATCATTCTAAAATGCTTGTATTCATTTTTCTACATTTCTAAGTACATTTGAACCAAAAAGAATGCTTCTTTGATAACTGCAGATCTATTTTGTAGCATTCAAGGTCATTATTTTGAATGTCACAGGAAACCACAGATACAACCTTAAAATGAAGATTCTTAATTTCCTTTCTGCCATGGACTCCCTTTGGTTGCCCATTTAAAAACATTTCATAGGCTTCATTAGATCCCTTTTGGTTGGTCTAATGAAGCCCATGGAATTTTTTTAAACACACAAAATAAAATATACAGATTTACAAAGGAAACCAATTATACTGAAATAGATGTCAAAAATAAAGAAAACAACCCACAGATTCCAGGTTAAGAATTTCTCCTTCTCTAGGAAATACAGTATATGTACTAACCCTCTCCTCCCAACACTAGAATTCTTATTTACTTATATTAGTTTTGTTAAGTATAAGTTAAGTTCCTAATTTGAATTTGTTTTCTTGTGATTTGTATCTTTCTCCTAAAAGCAGAGGTAAAAAAAAAAAAAAAACACTCTACAAACAATGAATGAAGATTCTGGTTAGTTGAGAGCTTTATTAATCTTTCCCAATTCTTGCCCACTGCTACCCTCTCAGTCCATTTTAGAATTAAAACAGGAAAAATGTTTCCCCTTCACAACTCACTTCTCCCTAATTGTTTTTCTGATTTGGTAACCTGTTTTGCCCAATGTAGGTTTCCCTAAATAAACAAAACAGTTTTTGACCTAAGTTCAAGGACTAATCAACTATTTATTCAATAGTTGAAACTGATGAGAGAATTAGTCAACACCCACTCCTCCACTTCCATCCAACTTTCCCTTGCCTCAGATTATCCATGGGTTAGGATGCAGAATACCTAATGAATCCCAAGTTTCAGAAGTAGAAAAGATCCCATCTGGCTCAACTTGTAAATGGACAAGAATCATTTTAATACAACACGGTAACAAATATCCAGCCTTTTTTTTTTTTTTAAGATCTTTAGTATGGAAGAACCTACTACATTTTATGAAATCCCAGTTATAGTACAACTCTCTTAGCCTCAGACACTATGCTTCTCTGTCACTTCAGCTGGCACTGGCTTTCCAGGCTGTCACTCCCATTGAACTTGCAAACTTTTAAAGTCCCCATATCTTTCAGATGACCTATAGTTTACTCATTTCTCCCAATCTTGTACTTCTGAAACTGATTTTTTTTTATGTTAAAATATATGTTAAATTCAATATATGTATACATTTTTGTACAGTTATCTTGCTGCACAAGAAAAATCAGATTTAAAAAGAAAAAACCTGAGAAGGAAAATAAAATGCAAGCAAACATCAACAGAAAGTGTGAAAATGTTATGTTGTAGTCCACACTCAGTTCGCACAGTCCTCTCTCTGTTTGTATATGGCTTTCTTCATCACTGAACAATTGAAACTGGTTTGAATCATCTCATTGTTGAAGAGAGCCATGATCATCATATTGTCTTGTTGTTGCCATGTGTAATGATCTCCTGGTTATGCTCATTTCACTTAGCATCAGTTCATGTAAGTCTCTTCAGGCCTCTTTGAAATCATCCTGTTGGTGGTTTCTTTTTTTTTTTTTCTTTTAATAATTTTTTATTGATAGAACGCATGCCAGGGTAATTTTTACAGCATTATCCCTTGCATTCACGTCTGTTCCGATTTTTCCCCTCCCTTCCTTTACCCCTTCCCCCAGATGGCAAGAGTCCTTTACATGTTGAATGGATTGCAGTATATCCTAGATACAATATATGTGTGCAGAACCAAACAGTTTTCTTGTTGCACAGGGAGAATTGGATTCAGAAGGTATAAATAACCCGGGAGGAAAAACATAAATGCAAGCAGTTTATAGTCATTTCCAGTGTTCTTTCTCTGGGTGTAGCTGCTTCTGTCCATCTTTGATCAATTAAGGCTCTCTTTATCAAAGAGGTCCACTTCCCTCAGAATACATCCTCAAACAGTATCATTGTTGAGGTATATAATGATCTCCTGGTTCTGCTCATTTCACTCAGCATCAGTTCATGTAAGTCTCGCCAGTCCTCTCTGTATTCATCCTGCTGGTCGTTCCTTACAGAACAATAATATTCCATAATATTCATATACCACAATTTACCCAGCCATTCTCCAATTGATGGACATCCTTTCATTTTCCAGCTTCTAGCCACTACAAACAGGGCTGCCACAAACATTTTGGCACATACAGGTCCCTGAAACTGATTTTTTAAAAACTGAAGTATACAACTGCACATTTATCCCTACTAGTTTTAATCTTAGAATTTGGCTAACATTCTAGCCCTGCTACAGTGAAATGCATTGGTTACTTAGAATTATAAAATATCACAACTAGGAGGGCTCTTAAGAGAACATCTGTTTGCAACACCTTCATTTTACAAATAAAGGAACTGAGGCTGAAGTCAAGGATCCTGATAACCAGTCAGGTGTGGTTTTCACTCAACAACACTGAAAATGTATAGCCAGGTGTGGGCTCTGCAATAGGGTTTACAACTCAAGTCAACAAATATGTAGTTAAACATCTGCCATATATAAAGCACTCTCCCAAGCACTAGGAGATAACAAAAGCAAAAGAAAACAGTTTTTGATCTCAAAGAGCTTCCATTCTACCGTCCTGTTTCCTTCATTGTACTGGGGTACATGTAAACAGATAAATAGATACTACAAAATAAATTCATGGGAGGGAATGAGGGAGCACTAACAATTATGGAGATCAGGAAAGGCATCTTGTGTGAAGTTGTATTTGAGCTAAACCTTAAAGGGAGTTAGAGGTTTTAAAAGAGAATATTCCAAGATGAGGGTGGAGGGGAAGGAGAGAATAACCTTGTATAAAAGGCATGGAGAAGGAGTGATATATTGGCGAATGTAAGTGATGCAAAAATAAAAGACATCAATAAAAAAATTTTTAAATGAAAAATTTTAAACAAAAAAATTTTTTACTGAGAAAGGGGAGATGAGATTGGTATGGGGAAACATAAAGTAGGACAATCTGGCTAGAAAAGAGACTGCATGGAGAGAAATATACCAGACTGAGAAGACAGGTTAGAGCTATTCTGAAAAGAGGTTTATATGGAAAACAAGAGTTTCTTTCTGAGCTAGAGGAAAGAAATAACTTGAAATTCTTAGATGGACATATATGCTTTAGGAAAATCAAATTTGTAACTACGAAAAGGATAGGAAGGAGAAGGATTCAGTAATAATAAATATGCAATAAATAGTGCCTCATCCAAATTTCTGTTTAGGACATTGAGCCATGGATCTTAATTAATTCCTAAAGTCACACTCCAATTTGTTGTGCTGTCCTGCTTTGGACAACCTGCTGAATTAGAGATTAAATGTGATATGCATCAGCTCTTACCTGGATCACTTCAGGTTGAATTTAAGACCTGGGTTGGGTACAGCAACTGTAACACCAGTCAAAAAAAAAAAAGCCCCCATGAGGAATACTTGGTGTACCTGTGTGTGCAAACATGTGTGGGGGTACCTGTGAAGCATGCCAAATGCAAATGGCATCTCTCCTCTCAACACCACAATTGGTAAAGTAATCCCTCAAAGCCCTGGATATCTACCTGCCATTGATATCCCAACAGAGGCCGTGCAAACATGATTCATGGCAGAAGGACCACAACCTATGGTAATGTCCATGATCAGGATTTCTGGCTGCTATATCACACTATCAATTTATGTCGAATTTACAATCCACTGGACTCCTAGATCTTATAAAGGTGAACTGTTTAGATTCATTCTTTACCTTATCTTATGAAGGTGATCTGAACAATTTTGAAACTTTATATTAGTTCCTATTCATTTTCATATAAGTAACTTTGAACCATTATTTTAATCCTACAAAGCAAGTTATTTTTGGATTCTAACTTTATAATCTGACATATTAGCAATTCCTCCATCATCTACATCATCTGTAAAAGTGAGTGTGCTATATATCTTTAACTAAATCATTGCTAAAATGTTAAATATTACAAAGCTAAAGATATAGTTAGAAATTTTTCAGTAAAAGTCTTAAGAAAATATCAAAACATAAATGATTTCTCTTGAGATCTAGCCATTCAACCAGTTCCAAATTTACCCAATTATTCTATTTTCTAGCCCATATCTTTCAGTCTTTTTCCCCACAAGAATAACATGGGAGATTTTTATCAAATGCTCTACTAAAAAGCTAGGTAAACAGTATTTACAACATGTCTATGATCTCCCAGTTAATCACTCAGTGAAAGATTGGAGACTACTCTGATATGACCCATTCTTGATAAAATTAAGTTGGATTTTTATAATGCAAAATATAAATATTCTTAAGGATAAACAGAAAGAAAAGGGACAAAAAGCAATAATGTTAAGAGAACCTATTATTCCTATACAAACAAAACATTGATCGTGAAGATATGATACATAGCAACAATTTAAGGATCAAAAATCTGCAAAAAGACACGACAAATCAAAAACTTTAATATCATAGAACAAGAAAGATAAGAAAAAAGTCCAAAACTTCTGAGTAAACAATACAAAACACAATCCATAGAACACCTCCAAAAAAAGACTTTACACTTCAAACTCCAAGATACAGAGAGGTTATATGTGATTATTTCAATGACAAGAAACAAATTCAGGAAATGGCCAAGAGGAAGATCTTCAAATACAAAGAAATGGAAAATCTAATAACAAATTCTAATGCATGCTCTTTTTGTGGTGGCAAAGAATTAGAAAATAAGTAGATGTCCAACAACCAGTGAATGGCTGAATAAGTTATGTTATGAAAGTAATGAAATAGTATTTTTCTATAAAAAATTATGAACAAGCTGATTTTAGAAAGGCCTGGAAATATTTACATGAACTAATGCTGAGCAAATCAAGTAGAACCAGGAATACAGTGTACACAGAATTGATCAACAATGATCTTTCTCTCTGGTTCAGTGATACAATAAACTTTGGATAGAAAATGCTGTCTGCATCCAAAGAGAGAACTATGGAGAATGAATGTAAATCAACACATGTCATGTTCACATTTTTTTCTTTTTCTTCTTTTTTGTTTTTTCTCTTATGGCTTTTCACTTTTATTCTGATTTCTCTCCCAACATGATTAATAAAAAAAAATGTGTATTTAAAAAATTAATGCACATGTATAACCAGAAAAAAAAGAAAACAATTAAAAAATTCTAATGCATAAACTACAAGACAGAAAATGGAATAGATTAATATACTTGGAAAAGCAAAAGAGTCAAGAAAAAACCTAAAAAGACACTACCGTCTACAAATCTAAGCCAAAGAATCCATGAAAAAGATGTGTCAGAAACATTCTTACAAAAAGAAGAAAGAAATAGTGATATAGACAGATTATATGACTTGTAAATACCTTAAATAACATAACTATAAGGTAATAAACACAACTACCTAAGAAAAAACAAATAACAATAAATTTTGCCAGTTTTAGAGACTATTAAAGAAGAAAAAAGGAAATATTTAAGGATTTGAAAACAAAAACAAAGTGTTTTTTTCCCTTTTGTTATGATTTTTCTTGTACAACATGACAAATATGGAAATATGTTTAAGAGGATTATACAGGCTTAACTTATATCAGATTTCTTGCTGTTTTGGGGAGGGTGAAAGTAAAAGAGGGAGGGAGAAAAAATTTGAAATCTTGCAAAAGTGAATGCTGAAACTATCTATACATACATTTGAAAAAATAAAATACTATTGAGGAAAATAAATACATAAAATCTAAATGAAAAACATGGAGAGACCAGATAGTTCTTTCTCAAAATACATAAGGAAATAAAGGTTGAAGCAGAATTTAAGGAAAAGAAGTGACAGTGGAAGAACAGGACTGAAACATGATGAATTAAATCTGTCTACCTCCCCAATAGATAAATCAATATATTTTGTGAGAAAAACTGAAGAATGGGAAGGTACATAAAAGGGAATAGGGAGGCAGAAGATAGAGAATATTGATGTTCCCTAAGTAGGTACAAGGTAAACAATAGAAGAAAAATAATTCCTGTAGTCTCTCAGCAATAACAGATACTATAGGAGAAAAGGGAAGAATTGAAATAAGTTGAAACAAAAGAGATCTTGATTTAGCAATGGGAAAGAATTCCTCTGAACAATACTACCATATTAGTGGGGAGGGGGGAGAGAGATATATTTTGTTATAAGAGACGGGATGGTATCAGGAGTCTCAATTGGGTACACAAGAAGACTACTTTACTACCTCTGTGACTGTTGTTCCTTCATGAACAACAGCATAGAAGTCTTAGAAGAAGGGAAGTCAGAATTACTGGAAGCAGATGGCATTCGGAAAGGGGCAAGGGCATGGATCCAGAGAGATTATATACAAATGAGGGTAGAATTAGAGTGAACAATCTGAGACAGAGGGACATTTCTACCATAGGGCAATGCCTCTCTATTCTCACTACTTTCTTTAGAAATTGATGCTTTTGTGTTTTATGGAGGCAGTCATAACTATTCTACCTCTGATATATAATTCCTCTTTTGTGTTTTTTTTGGGGAGCGAGGCATAACAGGAAAAGGGAAGAGGGAACAAGATCTACAATAACATTAACATAGAAATTGGTTAAAAGAATAATTTAGACTTGGTAGTTTAGAAACTTTAATTCCATGACAAACACAGAGATTAAAGAAGGAATAAATAGGTATCAAGACCATGAATCAAATAATAAAAAATTAGAATGAACAGAAAAAGATTACTGAAGAAAATAAGATAAAGAAAACTTTTTAAAGAAAAAAGCATCAAAAAACCAGAGAAACACTTTCACACAAAAGAACTTGGGGGGAAGAAAAGAAAGACAGATTTGGATTTATGCACATAAATGAAAAGGAAACAATTTTAAAAAGAGAGTAAAAGGGGAAAGAATTAAAGTACCAGAAGAAAACTGAATCAGCAAGTTAAGTAAAATTCCAAAATTAGGGAAAGAGTTGACAAATGGGAGGGGGGGAAATGCTGACCTTAACAGAAAGGGATCCTGTGAAAATAGGGCTGCCTTCGTGTAGATTAAGTAAAAATAATCTCTGGGACAAAATATTGTCTTTAAAAAAGGAAGAAAAATCCCCCATTCAAATCAATTGTGCCAGGCTGTGGGCTGTCTTTCAAAATTCATTTGGGCCAGCTGACTTGAGTAGGCAGCTTTTTTTTTTTTAAACCTCCTTAATTATCTTAACGTTTAGCAGCCTACTAATTGGTTTTGTCATTCTCCTTTGAGCCCACAGATCATACTTCTTCACAGAGAAAAAAACAGGGATCGAAAAGTTCTGCCTTCCTAACACCACCTATTAAATTACACCATCCATCATGAAATGCAGCCACATGACTCCTGTTTAATTTTTCCTCCAATAAAACAACAACCAAAAAATCCCTCCCATTTTTGTTATCCTTAGCTTTCCTCACCAACCTCAGTTCATTTCTGAACTTTAGTTGCTCTGGGACTATTTTTACAGACTGTGCAATCCTTCTGTGTCATTTCCCACTATCTACCCTCACTTGCTTTCATCTTTCCACACTATGACCATTAAACTACACCTCTTTCTTATGTGTGTGTGGGGTGGTGGTTAGGAGAGGGCTTGTTGCTTAAGTTTGTTGGTATTGTTTTTTGGGTCAAAATAAAATGGATCGACAATTTTTCATAAATAGGGGAATTGGATTAGAAGGTCTCAAGTATCCCCCTCATTCTGCAGTCCTGTGGATCTTCGGCCTTTTACTCTTGTGTGTCATTAATCCTCCAACCTGATTACAAAATAACAAATAAGAATGATTGCAAAGTATCTTAAAAACTGACTTCTTTCTATTCATATAGAACTTGATCATAATAAAGGATGAAATTTAAATCTCTTAAAATGTTAATCAAATTAAGAAATACACTCAAAAGCAGCAAACCCTTGCTTCAGTTAAACATTCTTAATAGACAAGCCATCTAATCTCAAAGTTTCCTTCATTTGATCTGTAAACAGGGATCATGGAATTGGTATCAGCTTTCACAGAGACATTCATTGGAAGGATCAAACAAGGTAATGGGGAGGAATATGTTTTGTGACCATGAGGTGCAGGAAAAACATTGACCCTTCTTCCAAGTTACTTCAGATCTAATCACCAACAATACCTGGTTATTCAGTCATGGTGCAGTATTAAGGTTCTTACAATATAAGCTCTATGAGGCTGGGCAGCCATTACCTTCTTCGTTTCTGCTAAAGCGCTCAACTTTGGTCCCGGTGGGGGAGAGTCGTCAAAGAAGAGAATATCATCTCCTTCTGAAAATCCTCGTCCAAGCTTGGGGGTCTGTGGACTGAAGGATCTTTTCACTTTCGGGAATTCTGCCCCTGGCCTCGGAGACTGCAAAGTGGAAGTCTCTGAAGATGAAAATGAAGCTGGTCTTTTGACTCCAGCTGTACTTTCAAGAAACCTTTAAAGAAACATGCAAGAACAAAATAAGCATGCACAAGGCTGTGTAAAAAGTAATACTTAGGTCAGATAAAAATAAGCTGATATCAAAGCATTTTCCTCTGTAGGGTAACTTCAAACAAGCACACAGAAATTACCCTAACTTCATCTTTTATTCCAAAGTATTTAAATTCTTAATCCAATCGAGATAATTTTTTTTCATGGAATTAAGATGCACATATTTCACACAATTTGCATTTTTTTATTTTAAAAGTCATAGTTTCACAGATTTGGTGCTAGAATGGCACCAGTTGGTGTTCTCTAGAACAGAAGTGCCATATATCTGTGTCTAGCAACATTCCCTAGTGCACTGGAACCAAATTTGGGAATTACTTTGCAAAACAAATAAAAATATAACACAAAAGAGATAACATTACATTTTACAACTAATTCAAGATATGGCCTTGATAGATGACATTGGGAAAGCAGAACTTTTCGAGCCTTTTTTTTTTTTTGGCTAAGGAGTATGATCTGTGGGCTGGAAAGGAGAGAACAGAGCCAACTGGGCTACAATAACTAAGGTGGTTAAAACAAACAAACAAACAAACAAAAAAACACCAACTGCCTTTACAGATAATGTAATGCCTGTACATTAGACTTGGAAATCAAGAAATATGGATTTCAACCCTATTATGGACATGCTGGGTAAATCCCATAACTTTCCTTGTATTACAACTCCCTCTGCTCTCTCTCTCTATCAGGAAGAGAAAATATATATGGAGAAATAGGAGGTCTTTAGGAGAGAAGAACAACAATGATTTTCTCTTCCCTCAATCTTTTTCATCTACAAAATGAAGTTGTTAAATTAACAATTAATGTATCCTACATTGTTTCACTTCAGGGCACAGGAATGGTCATTTAGACTTTAATAACTTAAGTCTAAAAAGCAATACATTGACAATTCGATCTCAAACAGCTAAACTTCATTGAGCCAACCTAAAAATTAATGAGATATGTTAAGTGAATGTAGAACAGTAATTACTGTTATTACCGTTTCTGGATTTCCTCTGTTCTCTTTTTCCTCATTTCCAACATTTGTTGTTTCTGTTGTTTCAGTAAAGCCGATGCAGGGATGGATTGAATAGGAGGACAAGGGTTTCCCAGAACTCCTAAAATATAAATCCTCAATTAAGTTCCTTCCAAATGTTCATCTTAAAATATACTAAAGAAGAAAAACTGATGTCCCTTAAAACATCTCTCCCCTCTGATCCCTTTCTCCACCTACATTTCTACCAGATTTATATCTAGCTCCATCTCATGCCCCAGCCTTAGCCCTAAAACATTACCTATTGGACATTTCAAATGCAATGTCCTAGAAATATGCTAAAAAATAATAGTGGTAACAGTGATGGTAATAGTTAACAATATTTATATATTATGAACCAGGTACTGTTCTAGAGCTAATTGCGCTATAAATATTGTCTCATTTGTCCTTCACAACAACCCTGAGGAGGAGGTGCTATTATCACCCTCATCTCACAATTAAGGATGCCCAAGGTTACATAGCTATTAAGTGTCTGAAGCAACATTTGAACTCAGTTCTTGACTCTAGATCTAGTACTCTATTCACATTAAACTCACTATGTCTAAAATTGAAGTCATAACTTTCCCCCTTAACCTTCCTCTCTTCCAGATTTCCCCATTTCTATTCAGAGCACCAACAGCCTTCCAATGGCATCTCAGATATTCAATCTTGGTATCAATCTCTCTTTCATGCCACATATCCACTAATGCTATTTCTCATCAAAAGATCCTGGAAAACTGATCTCTCCCTTCTATTCACTAAACACTCCATCTTATATTTTTGGGCCTTTGCATCATTCATCCCCATGTTTGGAATATACTTCCTCCTTACCTCTGCTTAAGAGTCCTTCTCTCTTTAAGATGTCATTTAGGCAACATCTTTTACATGAAGCTCTAGGGCTCTTCTTTGTGAACTATCTTATACTTACTTTGTAAGTAATTTACCTACTTTGTATTTTACCTATTTTGTATGTATTTGTACTTATTAACTTTATATTAAATATTTATATTTAAATTTATATTTATATATATAAATATATATTATATTTTTACACATGCTTATTATCTTCCCTATTAAAATCTAAGCTCATTGTGAGTATGTGTCTTTTCATTCTCTGTATTTAAATCTCCAGTCGGGCACATAGTAAATATTTAATAAATTTAATAATATTGTTGATTAAGGTACCTGGTGATTTGGATTTGGCCAAATGTTTTTTTAGGTTTCTTGCTCCAACTGTAGGTAAATCCATTAACTGCTTAAATTCCTCAGAACATGAAATATTCTTCTGTGGAAGACCTGAAGGATACAAAAAAAAAAAAAAATCCTGATAAAGTTTAGAACCTGAAGTTGATTTGAAGCTATAAGTTCATTACTTTTCCTTTTAACTTGGCACACATAATTCAGGTCTGAATAAGGAAGGAGGAACATTAAGAGAAAGACTCTCAAGTCCAACTATTCAATTAGGATTAGACAGGCAAAATTTTGCATAGGCTCTGCATGAGTCCATTCATTTACTATTTATATTTATATTAATTTATATTTACTAAGCCCCAACTTCTATGCCAGGTACTGATGACTTTTTGCCAGCACCTATAAAGAGATAACTGATTATATTAAGATAATATATGGTAGTTGCCATGTGTCCAGCATTATAGATACCACTGTAAAAGATACAGACCCAAAGAGATTTAGTAACTCTGAACATGAGATTAGACCATACTGTTTATATAGGCAGTATGTGGCTTCTAGAACTTGAATGAGGACATGGTATCTACCACGAATTCCAATTACTAAATGAATTCAGACTAGAAAAGAAAGTCCTTTTAGAAATGGGAGAAGAGGGGAAAAGTACCTAATTTCTGTCGTGTTTCTTGGACAATTGCATCTGTGCCTCTTAAAACCAAGTTGCTCAGAGTGGTCTGAATAGTCTTCTTAGGAGCAGTGGCAGATGCACTGTTAATGACAAGAGCAGTCCAAAAGGAAGTCAGGGAATGTGGCCGAGGATCTTCTGAATCATTTGGTAACAAGCTCTAATTATTCCCCTATTTCCTACACATTCACTTAAGACAGCTATCTTACCTTCATTAGAGCTGACATAAAAATCTTAGGGTCACCAGGATATAGGATGTGGAAACCAAACGACTGCAATAGAGAGCCATCTAGTCCAGATCCCTTCTCTAACACAGAAGCTGGGGGACTTGGACAAAGTCACAACTGTAAGATGATAGGAATAAGATTCAAACCCTATATCCAAAAACAACGTATTTTCCCACTGTACAAAGTTGTCCCACAAAATCTCAAGCTCTTGAATTCCTTTAAGACTGAAATATTGGCCTGAATTCAAATCCAGAATCAGACCTTACTAGCTGTATGAACCACATCAAGTCATTTAACCCCTTATGTCTCAAAAAAAGAAAAAAACTGAAAACCCTGGACTTCATTCTTCACTAGAGGTTCAGTTTCCTCATCTGTCAAATGAGACAGTTGTACTAGATGTCCTTTGGGGGCCCTAGACATGGGCCACGACATCAAGAGATGATATGGTACAACCCTTTGGAAGGGATGTAGCAATAATCCTAAGACCACCTAGTTTGGGGAATGATGTAGTTGGAAATGATGTATTTCTTTCCTTAGGCTATCTTGCCTAGGATACTAGGCTGTGACCAGGATGCTAAGGTCACAAATATTGCTGGCTGTCAGGTAACAGCCTGTTAGTCAAGTGATAACAGGGTTTCTGAGACTAATGAGGTGCTTAAAGTTGACACAGGATCAGAACAAAATTGGGTGTCCACTACTTGACCTAGTGACATTTCAGGCCTAAAAACTCACCTCTGGAAGGTTCTTCTACCCCACCTCCCCTCCCCCCGTGAGTTCTGCCCAGAGAACTATGGATACTGCGCTTACACACAAAGTCAGAACCAGTCCACTCCTCAGTTCCACCTTTAGACCATAAAATTAACACCTCAGTGACATGAAGCATCTGTTTTTTCTAACTTTTCCCTATAAATTTATCTTCTTGCTCCTAGTTCTTGTTAACTTCTTTTGGAACTTAGCCTGTTTTAATTGGCATTATAATTACAATAAACTTGGCCCCTTGACTTGGAGATGGGTCCAAATCTGCAAATTCTTTTGAGACATTTTGTGATGCCAGCCTTGAACCCCAACAGATTATGAACTGAAAAATAACACCCAAAGATATGAAAACACTGCAAGCTCACAAAGCTTGGCCATTTGGAAGTTGTGAATAAAGGCTGTGTTGCTCCTAGTAAAAATGCCAATCCACTAGATATACAGTAATAGACATCCTGTAAATTCAAAGTCTATATTCACAATTCTCCAAGGTCCACTGCATTTAAAAAGACGAAGGATTTTCTTCTTTAATTTCTGGTGAGTTAATTTACTTGGGCAACAAAATAACAGTCTAGAATAGTAGGTCATCAAGTGATTCTAACAGTGAGCTTCAAAACATTACTAAACTCTCCCACAATTATTTATTAAATACTTACTATGTGCCAGGCACTATGCTAAGCACTAGGGGGTAACAAAAAAGGCAAAAACACAGACCTTTCAAGTAGCTTATTTCTCAAGGAGAAGACAATAAGCAAACAGCTATGTGTATTCAAGACGCACACAATGGACTGTGGCCCACTGGCCTTGTTTCCTTGTGGTCCTTCGTTGTTCTATATACTATATGACACCATCTCCCCAAATCTTTCCTACTACCAAATCCTATCTCCCACTTTCTCGTTCTTGCTTCCTCCTGGAGACTTTTACTCACGCTTAAGCCGAGGCTAGATCCTGTCCCTCTCTTTTGGCCTAACTGATCAGTCTGACAAAAGTGTGGGACATCTCTACAAATCTATGCCAGTAAATATATTTGCCTCAGAAAATTTGCCATGGCAATTCCTAATTAGGGGTCACAGATGAGAAATCAAGGCCGGACTAGCTAAGTTATTTGCTCAAGGAAGGCCAGTGACAAAGCTGGAATTTGAATCTAGATTCTCTGCCACCAAATTTTTTATACCCAGTCAGACAGAAGAGTCTGACTCTAAGAAGAGTGTTCAGAAAACTGCAGGCTAAAGAGAAAGAAAAACTATTGAGAAGAACCTCTCAAAAGCTAAAGCAGCTAGGCTAAGAATGATTGTCTCCATAGCCCTCATTGGCTCTCACCGAGGCTGCTGTCATTAATAGCCTCCCATTTCATTTGCTGCTACTTGCAGTGTCTCATCTTTCCTGTTTTTTCTTTTTAAAAAATTACTAAAAAAAAATACTAAAAAAGTATTAAGCATCTACTAAAAAACTGGACATTTTCAAATGCATAAAAAACATGAATTTTTTGAGTCTACTTTAAAAAGAGTAAAACATGTATAGCAAATTCACTATTACTTTCAAAACTGTTCTACTTGTCCATATTTACTTCTGGGACATGCATTTTAATAACATTCCAATGACATTTTTTTATGCTATTGGTAACCCTTTAATCCTATTAGAAAGAAAGGAAGTATCTTATCTTTCCTCCATATAATTGCCAAAATGGTATCCCTAAACAAAGATGGGACCACGTTGTACCTCTACTCAGAATCTCCAGGGACTTGTTCTATCTTGTGTCTAGGACAAAACATAAAATCTCTGGGCTTGGCATAAAGTGCTCCACAATGCAGCCTTCACGTGAGATTTTACTCCTCTTTATACGCTTTTGGTTTTAAGAGCTGTTCCCTCTGTGGGACAATTTATCTTCTACCTTCTTTTCAGTTGTGCACAAGCTTGTTCCACTTTGCTTCATCCTTTTACCTTGTAGCTTCCCAAAGCTCAGATACCATTGCCTACATAAGGCCTCCCTAAGAGGCCCAACTGTTGTATTCACTCTGTCTCCTGAAATTTCTCGGTATACACACTGGCTTATCTATCTAGGTATATGCTGCATCCCACCATCAGTCTGTAAACTCCAAATAATAAGGGCTATTTTTTTTTCCTTATGCTCCCAGGGCCTAGCACAGGGCTGACGTACAATATACCTCAGTCTTCCAGTAAAGTACTAGACTGGCACACCGTACAACAGATTCAGGTATGAGACCCAGATGTCCTGGGTCCTGCTGACTTATAAGTGTCTCTACTACCGGAGGACTTATCAAAATGATCCCAAGCACAACTGAATTATGGAATATCATATTGTTATTATAAGACAAAGTACCCATTCGTCATGAAGGGCAATCTAGCAAACTGAAGAAGCCTTGGTTCTGGCTATACGACTGGCACACAATGCTTAATAAATGAATATGCTTGGAAGCTTAAACCTTTGTTTCTTTAACTATTTCAATTAATGTAGTTCTAGCTCCACACACTGTCAACACAATGACAAGTTAGCAGAGAACCTGGGATATCTTACACTGAGGCTGCATAAGACTCAGAAGAGACTCCTCCATAGTAAAAGCCATCCCGACATAGTCTTTCTTTCAGGCTGGAGCCCTTGCGGGCATATTTCTTCGGCACTTGACCTCCAGAGAAGGAAGACTGCAAATCTGCTCGCTTGGCACTGAGTTTCTTATACTGAGATTGTATATGATACTGACAATACTCACAATCATTCTGCAAGAAGAAATAAAAATAACATGAAGGAACGCTATGGGCAGTGAGATAAATAAATAATAACACCACTTTAATTTCATATAAGGTTTTACAGTTTACAAAGCACTTTCCTCAGCACTGTCAGAACAGAGGCACTGCGGAGTAATGCAGAGAAGCTAGCAAAGTCTGGGCTCAGAGCCTTCTCTGACATACATGGACTGGGCCACCTGCTTTGGGAGAATTAGTGGGGAAGAACAGGGCATACCCTGACTCCTATTTCTAAACACCACCACGCTGTAGGCAGGGCAGAGCCACAGGGAAGCAGCAGAGGGTCAGAAGCAAAACAACTGGCCGGAGGGCCTCTCATATAGCCAGTTAGCGGGAGGGCCAGGTCCTGGCTTCACGCCTGGTGCTTTCCCCAAAGTCTCTTGTTGCTGTCCATGGACACGGACACTTCATCATGGAGGGAACTGAGTGAACCACTTCCACTCCCATCTTGTGGCTCAGTTCTGCAACTAGCTCAGTTCCCCCAGATCTGGTCTACTTTGGTGAGAAAACTTCCAGAACTGTTTGAGCCCAGTCCTGCATGGTTGGGAGGCTGAACCTCCTTCCTAGGTCATGCTGATGGTGACAAAGCTGGAAATCAGCAGAAACCAATCAGTTCTGAAGAACGACGCAGGGAGTTTTCTTACAAGTATAGTCTCAAGCAATCCCTATGTCTTATTTGAAAACCAGTTACTGTGTCTTTGTTCCTTTGATCAAATGTAGACACTTGATAGAGATTAAGATACCATTTTTTCTGACTTCAGGGAATTGCACCTATTTGCTCTCCCCCTCCCAACCTGTAATGCTTCTACATCTTTTGTTCTAGTTAGGTATTTTAGGAATTATATAAACTAATTTTGTTTGCTGACTTGTTACCTTATTTTTTTTAATTAATTGGCCTTTTTAATGAAAACCCACCTTCCCCTATATTTGAAGTCTAAACTGAAGGCTTGATTCCAATTATCTATGCAATTGGCACACAATGCTGAATAAATGAATATGCTTAGAAGCTTAAACCATTGTTTCTTTAGCTATTTCAATTAATGCAGTTCTGACTCCACACACTAACAACACAATGACAAGGACTCTTTACATTCCTTTCAAAGAAGAATTGTTTCCTACATAATCTAGAGAAATCAGTGTTCAATGAATTTTTTTAACAGTCATTCATGCTAACTTTTAAATGAAGGTTATCCTATTGATGAGAGAACCAAAGTGAAAGGAAGTTCTTTTCTTGGATGAATACTGAAGACACTAATCTCTTGATTATTTTAGAACTAAAGGCATTGGGGATATATATCAGGTCCTTGATGTTCTTCTGACTTTTAGTCATCTAGCTGTATATAATATTCATCAAAGAATGGATTAAAAAATAATGGGGAGGAGAGGGCTTAAAAAACCCTGAAATCAGTAACCTATGCTCCTTATGTTTTAAGATTATCCAATGGGAAGGGCCAGACTAAAACTATTGCCTAAAATTTAAGGTTTTTAGGTTACTAGCAGCTTTTCTACTATTCCTGTGACTGTTACTATGAATGGTTGAAACCAGCGAATTTTTATGTACAAGGATATTCCATAAATACAAAATTCTGTAATGAGGTGTCACTTTTCACACTGGTATCAAAAACCATTTGCGACAGACAAAACTCAGTTCTCTTATATGGACCTTTCCTGTTTATAATAAGAAAGACAACCCTAAAACAGATACAAGCCATTATCTCTGAGGCATTCACATTTTCTCTCCTAGCAACACATCCTAACACTGTTAAACAATAAACCAACCAAATTGACAATCTGTGTACAAGGTTCTCCATTCTTTTTCTTTGCTTTGCAGGTTCCCAAGTCAAGTGCTTCACCCATAATTAGAATCTTCTGGGCATGATCGATAGACAAACATACCTGTAGAGATGAGACACCTAATTAGGAAGTAAAAGCAAATATTATAAAAGTAAAAGGATTTAATCAGCAAGAATGGGGAAAGAAAGGAATAACTATATTTTAGAAAGCCTCTCCAAGTTTACAGTCAGTAGTACATAAGATATGAACTGTTCTCCCAATTTGCTAAACAAGTCTTTTTATATTCAGGTTACATTATGAATAGATAGTGAAATGCTATAGGGAATAGTAAGAAATGGTTAATTATTACTAATTATTAACTGCTGAAAGCCAGGGAGCAAAATAATGAGGAATGAAACTTTTCATTTCCAATAGTTACGTCTTTTTCAGCACTGGATCACGATGAAGAAGCTGGTGCAATTATTATTCATATTGTGCCTAGACATTGGGTTTATAGGATTAGTTCCTTAAACTTCAAGGCTTTTCCAGGAACAAAATTTACTTTATAAACCACATTTTCTATTGAAACACTAGACAGAGCTTTGAGAAGTCAAACTTCCATTTGATAATTTAACTATTGATACTAAATGAAGTACATATGTGAGGAAGATGTCCCCCTCTTTGAGTTGGAAGTTCAATTCTATTTAATTTTTAGAGCTGTATTAAGATCAATTCCATCAAGACTATTTTGTTGACTTCTCTACATTTGCAGTATTTGAGTCCCACGTAATCCAAGAGTAAAAATGTTCACAACCTTCAACATGGTGTTGAATCAAATTAAATGTTTTCAATATTACCAAAATTTTCCCATGAGCTCTGCACTAAATGAGCTTTAATAAAGAAAATGAATTCTTAAAAGAGTTGTTGAGAATGCTGAAAAATATATACAAAGTCCATAACAACTTTTGGTTTGGGTTTAAAAAAAAAACAACCACAGAAACATTACCAGTCAATTCAGGGATTTTTTTTTTTTTTTGGTGAGGCAATTGGGTTAATTATTTGCTCAGTCACATGGCTATTAAGTGTCAATTGTCTAAGGCTGGACTTGCACTCAGAAACTTCTGACTCCAAAACCAGTGTTCTATCCACTGTGCTATGTAGCTGTCCCAACCTATACTATTTTAATGCTTCTCCAAAACCTACATAATTTTAAAGAACTACAAAATCAAATGCCACTATATAGGTAAAGGATCACCAAGTATAAATAAATGGAATGCTAGATCAATGAATAAATTCGATGACTCTTGGACTGATCTGAAGAGCTAAAGAAAGAAGCTATTATATTATTTAGTGCTAATCCAAAACAAATGCTATTGACAAAATTTGGCTAACTTGAATAGATCTTTAGATAAAGAAATCTTTCTTACTTCATCTGAACCTTCTTTTGGCTTCATGGGGTTTGCATTAAGCAGTCCTATGACAGTGCCTTGTTCAGTCTTCCAGTGTTCTTTGTGGACTTCTCCAAATAAGAACAATGAGACATTTTGGTTTAGGTCACGCAGATCATTCAGTTTCCAGATGCTAAAGGTTTTCCCCTGTAAAAAAATTTTTTTATTCTTTAATTCTCTTTTGCTAGAAAATGGTATTCATTTTTTTCATCCAGCAAAAACCTACCTTCTCCCTTCTATTGTCCCTACTGAGAATAAAAAAGAATAAAACCCTTTTATACTATTGTATAGACAAGTAAAACAAATCTCCAAAACCTTTTTTTATATACTCATATATATGTATATGCCTTGTATGTATGTGTATACATACATACATACATACACACACACACACACACACACACACACACACACACACTCTCTCTCTCTCTCTCTCTCTATATATATATATCTTCTTTTGCACTGAGCCCTTCATCTCTCTAACAGGGTTGGGTAGCAAGGTTCATTATTAGTCCTCCAGAACTGTGGTTGATCATTTAGCTGATCAGAGATTCTTTCAAATTTGTTTGTTTTCAATCTATTGTTATCATTATAGAAACTGTTCTCCTGGTTCTACTCACTTTACTCTACATGAGTTCATATAAATCTTCCTAGGCTTTTCTGAAATCATATCCTTTATCATTTCTTATTATCCAATAGTATTCCCTCAGAGAAATAGTAACACAACTTTTTCAGCTATTACCCAATTTAGAAAGACTTTGTCATTCTCATTCTTTGTCACCTCAATAGTTTGTTCTACTTAAGGCCAATACCTTCCTTAATCTACCCTACCATTCTTACCTTTCCCTATTGAGTAATGTATTTTTATACCCAAATTGTGTGTGTGTGTGTGTGTGTGTATGTGTATTCTTCCCTCCTTTGAAAAGGTTCAAGAGTCAGCAGTTTATCCCGTCTTAACTTGTCTGTAAAAGATATCTACTTGCACATTCTAATGATGAGATAATTTCCCCTAATCTTCCTTTTCCTTGCTGGCCTTCAACCCACAGTCATTCCTTTTCTCTATCCATTCTTCTTAAAAGAAGAGCGATCTTAAAAAGATCTTAAAAGATCATCAAGCCAAGAAGGGGAAGGATTCCCAGATTTTGTTTAAAGAGACTTCCTCAGAGTCTTGATGAAGTTTAGTTTCAGAGGGGGCAATGTATCATTTCTCCATATTAAAATGTAAGCAGTTTATCCTTGTTGAATCCTTTGCAATTGTTGTTACTTTTTATTTCTCTTAGATTTTTGTATGTAAACTTCAGAGTTTCTATAGAACTCTGGTTTGTTCATTACAAATACTTGGAAGTCTTCTCTTTCGTGAAAGGCCCATTTCCCCTTCTGTAGCATCATTTTGGTTTTACTGGCTGTTATTCTTGGCTGTAACACTCTCTCTTTTGCACTGATTCTTTAGAGAAATATCTCTTAAATTGTGTGCAATCCTATCTATAGCTTCTCTGTACCTGAATTCTTTCTTTCTGGCTACTCACAGCATTTTTTCTTTGACCCAGAAGCTCTGAAATTTGGCTATTATGTTCTTGGGAATTTTCATTTTGAGGTTTCTTTCACAAAGTAACTAGATTCTATTTCTACTTTGTCTCTAGATTTTAGGCTATCTTGGTGGTTTACCTTTAAGGTTTCTTGAAATATGATGCTTAGGCTCTTTGTTTGTTTGGTGTTCAAGTAGTCTAATAAGTCATATAAGTCCAATATACACTCTCCTTGGACTTTTCTCCAAGTCCGTCGTTTTTGCAATAAAAAACCTGTATTTATTTTATTCTCCCCACTACCACTCCACCAATTTGACTTTGTTTTATTGTCTCTTGCTGGGTTATGGAGTTACTGGTTACCATCTGGTCCATCCTAATTCTAATTTTCAAGATTTTCAATCTCTTGAGCCAAGCTATTAATTCTCTTTCCCATTTTTTTCTCTATAGTTCTTATGTCTTTTCCATTTTTTTTTCCTCAAGTGCTCTCATCAAATTGATAAAAATCAATCTTTAAACTCCCCTTTAAAACTTTTTCTTTTCCAGGACTTCTTTGTGTTCAAGACATACTTTGCTTTGAAGCTTTGCTTATAAATGTTTTATTCTTCTGCATTTTTGTCTTGAGCATCCCTGTCACATAATAATTTTTCAGGTGAAATTCTTTCCTTGTTTGCTCATTCTTTCAGCCTATTTCTTGATTTCAGTCTAAATGTTAGGGTGGGGCTCTGCACATTTCTGGAAGGAAGGTCTTGGTCTCAAGTGGTCTTATTGTTATTTTTTTGTTTATTGTAACAATTTTGTTACAATTGTTATTGTGCTATTTCAAGACCTTAATTATAGCTCAAAGTGGTCCAGTCTAGGGCAAAGTCTGATCATGCTGTCCGTGTCCCCTGCCACAACTCGGCAAATTCACCTGAGTTTGGGAATGAGAAAGAGTAAAATGCTGATGGACTCCATAATTATTAGTCCAATAGGAAAGCTCTGCTGGTTCAATGATAAAGTTAAAAGATTCCTTTTGATTCCGTTATTGTTTATTCCTTTGCAAGGTGTTTTAGTGGAATGGAGATCTTACTCTGCCCCTTGAATCTGAGGCATGACACTGCTGCTTATCTATGAATTTCCCCTTTTCTTGGTATGTATCCTAGGGCTGTGACCTCTCTTTGCCCCTTTTCAGTCCATCCTGGATCTGTAATCCAGACCTGGGGGTAATAAACAGTCAGCTGGCATCTCTCCTCACCACAGTGCCCAGGTGCCCTTTTATGAGTCTGGGACTTCTTTTTATTCTGATGCAGAGCCCAATCTGAGCATGCTCAGATTACTGTGGATGCCAAACCAGATCCTTTATAGGCAGACCTGATCCCCAATGTCTAAAAGTCTATTATTCTAGCTCCCTGTTAAAGAGTCACTGTGCTGCTTGTAATTTGTTTTCTTTCTGTTTTTTTTCCTTCTTGATCCGATTTTTCTTGTGCAGCAAGATAACTGTATAAATATGCATACATATATTGAATTTAGCATATATTTTAACATATTTAACATGTATTGGACTACTTGCCATCTAGGGAAAGGGGTGGGGGGAAAAAGGGGATAATTTGGAACAGAAGGTTTTGCAAGGGTCAGTGTTGAAAAATTACCCATGCATATGCTTTGTAAATAAAAAGCTTTAATTATTTTTTTTTAAAGAGTCACTGTGAATTTTTCTTGGATTTTCCCATCAGAATTTGAACTGGTATATTTCCTAGGTGTTTGGAAGAATACAGGGGTGGAGGATGGGAGGCTTGCTGCACTGCTTCTTTCTACTGTGCCATCTTCTGTTCTTTAATTCTCAAGCCACAAACTTATAGATGATCTGCATGATACTATGAAACCATACTAAACTCATCTAACAAAGTTTTCAAAATCAGGAAATAAATCTTATTTATGCAAATTACATTGTCAATACAATGACTAAAATTTACTGTCCAAAGGGTTTGATATAACTTTTCCCATTTTAAAAGTATAAAAAATTACATAGGAAGGTGAAATAATTTGATTAATTTATATACAGTAAGCTAGAGGCAAAGAACTCCAGAGGCTAATTTCAAGCTAGATTAGCACTGTTTCTCTAGCTGATAAAAGCACTACTAAAATGGAAAGATGTTATTAGATTGGCTTACACAATAAGTATCATATTTATCACAGATTAATAATATCTGCTAAAGAAATGAATGGATCATTGCAATGCTGTCAAAGAATAAAAGTATCATTCCTCTGGGTTTGGAAAACAATTAAATAGAAACTGGCTTAGTTTGGCTGTAAAATTTCAAAGCATTTGTCAAGTACCTGAAGAGCCATAATTTAAAATATTTTAAAGATTACAGCCAGTATTTACTTTGTCCCTGAAGTATTTCTACATACTACTTCTCAATGAACCTGAATTGTAAACCAGATTATTTTTAGGAATAAGACCATTTGCTGATGACCAGAAGGCCAGAATAAACTTAGTGATAGTGACCAGTCACAATGAATTGTGGCCCCCAAAATAAATGTTGCTACTTATTATTCCATGGATTTGTACAATTGCTTCAGAAGAGCTCACATTATATTTCACATTTATTTCTATCACCCTCACAACATGTCTCTGTTAAAGTTAAACTACAGAGAAGCCAAAAGTCAGAGCTAAGGCAGATCTCAGCAATCTTTGGCCTTAAAAACCAATGCTTTCATTTAGAAACACACAGTTCAGACAAGACTAAATATCGGCTGGAAACAAAATGAATAAAAGTTACAATTGATGAAAAGAACAAGCATGAAAGTTGCAGAATATTAGAAAGGGTCTAAGAAATTAGATGGTTGAGTAGCTAAGGAGGGGAACAGAAATCCAAAGACAAACAAGACTTGGGCTTATGGCCACACAGTCAGCAGCAAAATTGGGGCCAAAGCTCAAGTTTTCATGACTAAAGTCAATGCTTTCTCTACTACATCATCTTTCTCTAGTGCATTACTTCAACAATTGAGATTGATAAAATTCATCGTATCTTCTTGAATACAATATAGTTTTCCTATATAGTGCAGTACTTTTAGAGTAGAATAATTTTTAGTTAGTTTTTAAAATAATTTCATCTTCCCAAAGCTATTAAGAACTTCAGTGTTAAAATTATTTTAATGGCATCACCCAAACTAACTTTATCTATCTACCACATAGTTAATAAGGAATTGAGAGTGGAATAAAATACCAGGAATAAGTAAAAGAAGTGAGTCTAGATGACCCATGTTCAATTAGGCTGTTTATCCTGTCAGAGCCTCAGTTTTTTTGTCAGTAAGATGGACTTCTCCCAGGTTTTGCTCTAACTCTATAATCCTAGAAATAACTAATGGAAGAGGAAGGAGATAAGTATTTATTAAGCACTTACCATGTGCCAGGAACTGTGCTAAGTGCATTAAGAATATTTTCTCATTAATCCAAGGGAATTAAATGCTGATTAGTTATAATAGGATGCTATAGGTCTGACTCATAGGCATCCACTCACATATTTATTTGCAGACATTGCTTAGTCAGTGAGAGCTACTGCTCAAGATTTACTTGTATTTATTTAAAATGAGATGTGGAAAGATGCAGCTAAGGCCATCAGCACTCCAGATCTCAGCTTGCTGTCAGTGTTCCTGGATATGGGACTAACAAGCTAACAGAAAAGGACTTACATTTGAACTCTGAGGAGTGACTTTCTTCATGATGACCCCAAATGTCACCCAGTCTATTTCTTCCAATTTCTCACTTGCCAACCTGTTCTTGAGCTGGGACAGTCTGATCATTTTCCGGCCAGCCATTTTTCTATCCATTTCTGTGGAGGATACTCGGGGCCGCCTGTGTTGCAAATTATAACAAACAACCTGATTCATTTAGCTCTTATTGAGTATAAACTAAATATGTGGCATATATCAAATGGTCTTTTGTGAAATACTCCTTGAAAGTGAAGCCAAGATAGCAGAATAAAGGTAGGAACTTGCCCAACCTCCCCCCCAAAACTGCTCCAAATTCCTTTAAATAAAGACTCCAAACAAATTTTAGACCATCAGGACACCCAAAAAGATGAAGTAGAACATTTTCCAGGAGAAGGCAACTTAGAAACTCAGCAGAAATGGTCTGAGACACCACAGCAGGAATCCTGGAGCAAGGCCCCAGCAAGGCCCGACCTCAGAATCTGCCCCAAGTGGCTTCCAGACCTCTCATTCTAGAGACACCAGAGGACCTGGAAGGTCAGTAAAACAGGCCTGGGAACCAGAGCCCAGCCTAAGCCAGCTCCAGCTCCAGCCCAGACTCTATCATCAAGACCTCTCAATCAGCCCCAGTGCTGGAGGTTTCCACATCTCTAAGCCCTGAGACACCAGGGAGGACTCAGAAGGTCAATGGAGAGGCTCTGTGGCAATGCAATAGGGCTAGTGCAGCCTGGGTCCTACCTGGCTAGCACACTAGAACTCACAGCTACAGTGGGGCAGGGACGCACCTAACAGGTCCACGGTGGAGAAGAAGGCTTGTGGTCAGACTCCTACAAGGATTTCTGAAAATTGCGGCACAAAACCCCTGAAGCTTGGGACAGTACACTCCCCTACCCTGGAAACAGAGCCCTACTTCAGAGACTTAAAAGAGCAGTAGGCTAGGAAAATGAGCAGAGAAGAAAATCAAATTGTTAAGTCTCAAAAATGAAAAGGGAGAACTTTCTACCAATGAAAAGGAAATAAGGGCAATTATTAGGAGGCACTTTGCCCAACTATACGCCAATAAATTTGATAATTTAAGTGAAATGGAGGAATATACACAAAAGTATAGATTGCCCAGGTTAACAGAAGAGGAAATAAATTATTTAAATAATTTCATTTTAGAAAAAGGAAAATTAAGTAGAAAACAAAAAAAGTTTCTGACTATTAAAAGTTATTATGGTGACAAGGAAGATCAAAATACACACTCAAAGATGATAACAAAGTCAAAGTTTCTAATCCAAAGTCTTCAAGAAAAATAACAATTGGGCTCACGCCATGGAAGAGCTCAAAAGGGACTCTGAAAATTAAGTAAGAGAGATAAATTAGGGAAAGAACTGAAAGAGATGCAAAAGGAAATACAAAAAGCTAATGAGAAGAATGCCTTAAAAAGCAAAATTGGCCAATTGGGAATGGAGGTTTAAAAGCTTATCGAAGAAAATAATTCTTTAAAAAATAGAATTGAGCAAATGGAAGCTAATGACTTTATGAAAAATCAAGATATAATAAAGCAAAACCAAAAAAAAAAAAAATAGAAAAAATGTGAAAAATCTTATTAGAAGATACTCCTCAAATACAGAAGAAGCCTGGGTTTCTTAAAGTTATGCCTGCAAAGCACCAACTTGGCCAGGCCCAACAAAACAATCTAGACAATGAATTGCAGGTCATCAAAAAGGATTAGCCTATCTAATTTCTGAAAAGTTTATATCAGCAAGTAAATGCTATTTTCTAGTCACAGAGATTCATAAAGCCCAACCACCAAGGCATATAGGTTTTGGATCTGATATCAAAGAAATAGTATTCACACAGATGAAATCATATGTTCTGTAGGTATATACAGTGGAGCAGGGGCTCTAACATTTTTTGTGTCATGGAACTCTGGCAATCTCAGAACAATGTTTTTAAATGCATAAAAATGATTACAAAGGAGATTAATTGTATTGAAGGAATTATCAAAACAGTAAGGAAAAAAAAAAAGTTCATGAATCCCAGGTTTAAGAACCTTGGTACTAGAGTGATGCTGAAGAGGAAAGAAATTAACATTGTTCATACTTGGAGGAAGACACTCAAACTTTAGCATGGAGGAACCAGATAGTAAGTGCTAAGAATTACACTGTAAAGTAGGGTAGTAAGGTTGGCTGATTAGTTTTGCTGAACTGCTCCTTCTTTCCTTCTCTCTCTTCTCTTTTCTTTCTTCCCTCCTTCCTTTCTCTTTTTAAAAAAATTCTTTGTTACAAAAGATAGCTTACTAAAGAAGGGAGGAAAAGGGGATATTTGGAAAGAAAGGTGATGGGAGAAAAAAAGATAATTAAAACAAAAGCTTTTTTTTTTTTAATGTGAATGAATGTTTATAGAACAGGGGCTATTAGAGGAAGCAAGGAAATACAATTGTGATTATTATGACATATATCAATCCTAATCATTTATTAATTCGAAACAACCTTTTCTGCTTTTGCTACAATTATCAGTGCCTATCAGTGAATATTATATTGAAATTTCAATAAGTGTGCGTGAATATCATGGGTCTTATTTTTCCTATAGGAAGCATTTGTTCAGTTGTTTTTTTTATTAGTATGCAAAAATAAGATATAATTAGCCTTCAAAAGTTAGAACTACCAATAGTATTTAAATTAGCAAACTGGGAAACTAATAGAAAAATCAGCTTCCATCCCATCTTTGGCCATATTATGTCATTTAACGTTGAGACCATTTCATTTTTTTCTTTTTTTATCTCCACAGTATCACATAGTGCCTTTATATTGAATAAATGTTAAATAAATGTCTGTTGATTGAATGATAACCTAGATATATTGGACAAGAGAAAAAAAATTTTTTTCTTTTATAGGATCACAAAATGAGGAATGCCTTTATATGTTATTTACTCCAATATATGTCGAAAAGGGATGTTCCCCACAGAAGCCCTAACAGCCTCCCCATTTAATCCCTAAATAAAGATCTTTAGTGAAGAAGAAGAGGCGAGAGAACAAAAAGATGGCCCAAATATGATGGCTTCTTTAAGTTTTTATTCTTCAGTCCAAACAACCCCATTCCTTCTCCCATGACATGGTCTTCACATCCCTCACAATCTTGGTCACCTCCCTCTGCATAAGATCCAAGGTGTTTTGAATAAAATGGACCCAACTATGGAGAAAATATGGTTTTGAGAGTTAAAAGTAAAAACAAATCTGTGAGCGGAAAAATTATTTTCTTTTCTTAATTTTTATGACAACACTTCTGTGGGGCCTGTCCATAGTGGAAAACTAATTTCAGTTTCATTTAGGTATTATAGTTTGTTTAATATCCACATCCAAATAATCCATATTTGAAACCATTTGCTTTCTTTGCTGTGCTCAGTAAATTTAGATGTTGGCTAACATTTGGGTGAAATTCAGCGGAGAAAGAGTTAGATATTTGGGTGTGGGGGCGCGAGACAGGGAGAGGTTGTTTCTATAACTGAAAACACTTTAATCTTAGTGTAAATTGTCCAGCTTCTCTGGTCTCCAATAGAAGAAATTATGAATCATTGATAGAATTGGGTTTCTCATCGGACAATGTGGAAATAATACCAATTACCTCAAAGCAATGTGAAAATTCAATAGTTATATCTATGAAACGTGTTAAGCTTTAAAAAACAAAACTATAGCAATTATAATAAGATGAAAAGTGTCATAAATTTCATATTTGCTTACTTAGGCCATTTTACATACATAGCTATAATCTCTAACACTATTACCTACCTATCAATTGATAAAGATTTATTAAGCATCTACTACTAGTTCAAGCTATGAGGGGAAAAAAACAAAAACTATAGTCCCTGCTGTTAAGGAGCTTACACTCTCCTGGGGAGAAAAACATGTGAATGCATAAATATACACAGAATACAAGATAGTTTAAGTAGGGAGGACATCAGTAAATAGAGTAATCAGGAAAGGCTTGGTAGAAGGGAATGCTTGAACTGATTCCTTAGGGACATGAAGGAGAATGTCCTATGCAGGGAGAATGAATGGTACATAGGTGGGATGGTGTGTGTAAAGGACAGTTAGGAGGCTAGTTTGGCTAGACTGGAGAGCCCAAGAATAAGAATAATGTATAATTCAGCTCATCTTATCCTGGCGTCCATGGAAAGATTTCAAAAAGTTCGTGAACATGGATGGGAAAGAAATTCACTCTCTTATTTCACTTTTACTGGAATTTAGCATTTCCTTCGATTATGAATTAAAAAAAAAAGCAAACCAAATAACATTATTGTGTGCATAACACAAAGTTAAGAATCAATTTGTGAAAGGCTTTAAAAGCTAAACAAGAGTTTGGTTATAGTTCTAGATAGAACTGAATTACGTTAAACCTAGAACTACAATTACATATACAAAAAACTTACATAAGAAACATTCTCTTTAGGTTATAATTCTAGATAGAATAATAATATTGAAAGTAAAAAAATTATTGAACTAATAAATAAAATTAAGAGTTGGTTTTATGAAAAAACCAATAAAATTGATAAACTTTTGATAAATTTGATTAGAAAAAGGAGAGAGGAAAATCAAATTAGTAGTCTTACAAATGAAAAGGGAGAACTTTCCACTAATGAAGAGGAAATTAAAGAAATAATAAGGGGTTACTTTGCCCAACTTTATGCCAATAAATTTGATAACCTAAGCGAAATGGATGACTACCTCCAAAAATATAGGCTTCCCAGATTAACAGAGGAGGAAGTAAATTACTTAAATAGTCCCATTTCAGAAAAAGAAATAAAACAAGCTATTAATCAACTCCTTAAAAAAAAATTCCCAGGACCAGATGGATTTACATGTGAATTCTACCAAACATTTAAAGAACAATTAGCCCCAATGCTTTATAAACTATTTGGAAAAATAGGGAATGAAGGAGTCCTACCAAATTCCTTTTATGACACAGAGTACTGATACCTAAACCAGATAGGTTGAAAACAGAGAAAGAAAATTATAGACCAATCTCCCTAATGAATATTGATGCTAAAATCTTAAATAAGATATTAGCAAAAAGACTACAGAAAACCATCCCCAGGATAATACACCACAATCAAGTAGGATTTATACCAGGAATGCAGGGCTGGTTCAATATTAGGAAAACTATCAGTATAATAACCAAATTATCAAAAAACATATGATCATCTCAATAGATACAGAAAAAGCATTTGATAAAATCTAACATCCTATTAAAAACACTTGAGAGTATAGGAATAAATGGACTTTTCCTTAAAATAATCAGTAGCATCTATTTAAAACCACCAGTAAATGTGATAGGTAATGGGGACAAACTGCAACCATTCCCAATAATATCAGAAGTGAAACAAGGTTGTCCACTATCACTGTTACTATTTAATATTGTATTAGAAATGCTAGCTCTGGCAATAAGAGTTGAGAAAGAGATTAAAGGAATAAGAACAGGCAATGAGGAAACCTAATTATCACTCTTTGCTGATGATATGATGGTATATTTAGAGAACCCCAGAGATTCTACTAAAAAGTTATTAGAAACAATCCACACCTTCAGCAAAGTTGCAGGATACAAAATAAACCCACAAATGTCATCAGCATTCTTATATATCACTAACAAAACCCAACAGTTAGAGTTACAAAGAAAAATTCCATTTAAAGTAACTATTGATTGTATAAAATATTTAGGAATCTATCTGCCAAGGGAAAATCAGAAACTTTATGAGAAAAACTACAAAACACTTTGCACAGAAATTAAGTCTGATCTAACTAATGGGAAAAATATTAAATGCTCTTGGATTGGGCGAGCAAATACAATAAAGATGACAATACAACCTAAACTAACCTATTTATTTAGCTCTATACCAATCAGAGTCCCAAAAAACTATTTTGATGACCTAGAAAAAATAACAACAAAGTTCATATGGAAAAACAAAAGGTCAAGAATTTCAATGGAATTAATGAAAAAAAAAAAAAAATCAAATGAAGGTGGCCTAGCTGTACCAGATCTAAAATTATATTATAAAGCAGCGGTTACTAAAACCATCTGGTATTGGCAAGAAATAAACAAGTTGATCAATGTAATAGATTAGGTTCAAAGGACAAAAAAGCCAATAATTTTAATAATCTAGTGTTTGACAAACCCAAAGACCCCAGTTTTTGGGATAAGAACGCATTATTTGACAAAAATTGCTAGGAAAATTGGAAATTAGTATGGCAGAAACTAGGCATTGACTCAACTTAACACCATATACCAAGATAAGGTCAAAATGGATTCATGACCTAGGCATAAAGAATGAGATAATAAATAAATTGGAAGAGCATAGGATAGTTTACCTCTAGACCTGTGGAAGAGGAAGGAATTTATGACCAAAAAAGAACTAGAGATCACTATCGACTACAAAATAGAAAATTTTGATTATATCAAATTGAAAAGTTTTTGTACAAACAAAACTAATGCAGACAAGATTAGAAGGGAAACAATAAAATGGGAAAACATTTTTATAATCAAAGGTTCTGATAAAGGCCTCATTTCCAAAATATATAGAGAATTGACTCTAATTTATAAGAAATCAAACCATTCTCCAATTGATAAATGGTCAAAGGATATGAACAGACAATTCTCAGATGAAGAAATTGAAACTATCTATAGACATATGAAAATATGCTCCAAATCACTACTGATCAGAAAAATGCAAATTAAGACAACTCTGAGATACCACTACACACCTGTCAGATTGGCTAGAGTGATAGGGAAAGATAATGCAGAATGTTGGAGGGGATGTGGGAAAACAGGGACACTGATACATTGTTGGTGGAATTGTGAACACATCCAGCCATTCTGGAGAGCAATTTGGAACTATGCTCAAAAAGTTATCAAACTGTGCATACCCTTTGATCCAGCAGTGTTTCCACTGGGCTTATACCAAAGAGATACTAAAGAAGGGAAAGGGACCTGTATGTGCCAAAATGTTCGTGGCAGCCCTGTTTGTAGTGGCTAGAAACTGGAAATTGAATGGATGCCCATCAATTGGAGAATGGTTGGGTAAATTATGGTATATGAATGTTATGGAATATTATTGTTCTGTAAGAAATGACCAGCAGGATGAATACAGATAGGCTTGGAGAGACTTATATGAACTGATGCTAAGTGAAATGAGCAGAACCAGGAGATCATTATATACCTCAACAACACTACTGTTTGAGGATATATTCTGATGGAAATGGATTTCTTTGACAAAGAGATCTAACTCAGTTTCAATTGATCAAGGATGGACAGCTACACCCAAAGAAAGAACACTGGAAGATGAATATAAACTGCTTGCATTTTTGTTTTTCTTCCTGAGTTATTTATACATTCTGAATCCAATTCTCCCTGTACAACAAGAGAACTGTTCAGTTCAGCACACATATATTGTATCTAGGATATACTGTAACCTATTTAACATGTATAGGACTTCTTGCCATCTGGGGGAGGGGAAAAATCAGAACAGAAGTGAGTGCAAGGGATAATGTTGTAAAAAATTACCCTGACATGGGTTCTGTCAATAAAAAGTTATTTAAAAAAAGAAAGAAAGAAAGAAAATAATTCTAGATAGAAGTGAATTAAGTTAAACCTAGAACTACAAATATATACAATTTTTTTCATGACCTTAAAAAGTTCTGTGAAAATTTGTTTTAAAAAATTCCCTATTTTAAAATAAGAGCCAGTGTCCTATAAAGCAGAAAGAGACATCTAGTGGTATCAATAAGAACTAAAAATAAGAGGAAACATTACAGAATTACTGACCTTAACCTAAGTCCAGTAAATTTTTCCACTGATACAGTCTGAGTAGTTCCACATGAAGGTCCAGATGTCCCTAAAGTCAAGGTTCCAGTCCCTCCACTGGGCTTGTTTCCAGCAATAGATCTAAGGGGCTGGGAATATGAATTTGGTAATGATCCTGAAAGAGGACTCTTGTGCTCTAAAAAATTAACAATAAAAATTTTAATTTAATTTTAATTAAAATTGAAAAAATTTAAAAATCATACTGATAAATTCTATGCAAAAAATAGAAAAGATCAAATTTTGTCCAAATAATTAACAAATCTTGAAACAGAAAAGATCTACAAAGTCGTTCCCAAATCCATCTCTAAAATCTTATTGAAATTACATTTGCTACAGTGTTCCTAAGAGCCAAGTAGTGGATAAAATGCCACAGAGGAGATGCAACCTTTCTTCAGAAATAATAGAGATTCATTAGAATCTAAAAATGGTATCAAAAGGGTTGGCCAAATTTTCTAGATATGGGACTTAGTTGTATTAAATGTTGCTTGAATTAAGTATAAATTTCAGATGGATCTACATTTCTTAATGGGTTTTGATCTGTATACAAATTTATATTCTTCTGTAAAGAGTAGAGTTTTTCTTGTTTCTTTTGCTGAGGTAGTTGGGGTTAAGTGACTTGCCCAGGGTCACACAGTTAGGAAGTGTTAAGTGTTTGAGGCCACATTTGAACTCAGGTCCTCCTGACTTCAGGGCTGGTGCTCTATCCACTGTGCCACTATAGAGAGTGACTTTATAACAGTAAGAATTCACATTCGCCTAGAGCTTTAAATTTTAAAGAGTGCCACATTCTCAATAATTCTAAGGTGGATAGCACAGGAAACCAAAGCTTAGAAATGCTAGGTAACTTGTCTATGCTACTAGGTACAATGGGCAGATTTCAAACCCAGGTGATGTCACTAAGCCCACTATTCTATCCACTACCTTCTACTGAGGCTCAGAGAGATCAAGATAACTCAGCTGGGAAAAAAAGAACTCAGAACTTGCACCTTGCGTCTAGTTTTCTTTTTTACTTGCTGCTACTCCAAGATCAACTTGGACTTATTTTGACTTCATTTGAGATGCTTGACTACTCTAATAATTTGTGCTTTGGTTTTATAAACTCAATTTAAATATTCACAAATGTACTAAAGACCAACCCTAATAATACACAGCTTAGTCAGAAGAATTGGTTTCTATGGAAAATAAATTTAGCACATGGTCCCTTCTATTTAGAGACTGCTACATCAGTGAAGAAACAAGAAACCTAATTACATAAAATAAAAAGAGAATGCTAAAAGAAAGGTGAGTACCAAAGTTTGTGTTATGAATAATAAAACAATCAGAGGTCCGGAAAAAAGAAATCCACATAATCTGGAGAACTATACCTGCAGGGAAAACCTTTGGTTTCTGGGCCACTTGCTTGGGTTTTGGCAAAGCAGGGATGTCAAGCTGGGCAGAAAACAAAGATGACTCCTGAATCTTCTGAACTTTCTGCTCTTTAAGAGGGAAGTGCGAAATCTTACCTAATTGATCAAAAGTAAAGGGAAATAATAAAGCATTACAAAAGTCATCAAAGTCTGTTCTGCCATGTGTCTGCCAATATGGATATTCAGACTCTGAAAAATATTGGTCTTATTACCAGAGGATTTCGGTGAAGGTTTTGGGCTCGTAGACTTCCCAATTGTAGTCATTTTTAGTCGGTCTTGTAATGTCTTCATCTGCTCTTGCAATTTCTTCAGTTCATCTAGGAAAAAAAAATAATAGTTTCAAAACTAGGCTGGAAAACAAGGTAAAATATGTTGAAATAATTCTAGAAATTCCATCAAAATTTCTACAAAAGAGAATGTCAACATGAAATTAGATGTCTAAATCCATAGGGAATACTAGTTATTCAAAGCCCTATGGAGACATGATATCAAATTCAAATAGAAATTGGAGGCTACTAAGCCATATATATAAGGATCCTTGCTGGCCATATACTGACTTAAAAAACATTAATATTATCTATATTTATAACCTAGATCACATTTTTTGCTATCTTGGTAAGGGGGGGAAAGATAGAAAGACAAATTCAGAACTCAAAATCTTATAAAAATGAATGTTGAATGACTTATAAAAATGTTTTGCATAACTTCACAGGTTTTTTAATGGGGTAGAGATGGGGATGAGAGAATCTGGAACTCAAAAGTTTTTTTTAAAAAATAAAGTAAAAAATTATTTTAAATGTAATCAGGGAAAATATTAAATAAATAAGATTTTAAGAAATGTTGAAAATTGCCCTTATATGTAACTGAAAAAAACAAAACTACACACACACACACACACACACACACACACACACACACACACAAACATATCATTTATATTCTTTTGTATGTACTGGAGAGTTTGATAACAGCAATAATGTATTATAAGATTGGAAGTGTAGAACGAAACCAAGTTGTGAAAAGTTTTGATATCTAAATAGATGAGTTTCTTTTTAGCCACAGTAAGGCCAGTGAAGTGTATTGAGGAGGGGAGAAACAAGAACAGACCTTCACTTTAGTAGTCACTTTGGCAGCGATGGAAGATGGTTTGGAAAGGGGAATAATTTGAGGCAGGAAACTAATTACAAGGCTATACTGCATTAAATTTAACTGAGAAGTGGCTGAGGACCTAAACTAAAAGTGGTAGCTGTTGGAGCAGAAGGGCAGGAATACAGAAATAGAAGATGGAAAAGATGTCATAGAGACAGAATCAACAAGTCTCAACAATTTATGAATGGGGAAATGAGGTGATAGAAAGAGCTGAGGATGGCTCCAAGGTTGTGGACTTGGTGTGACAAGAGAAATATTGCTATATTTGACAGAAATAGGGACGCCAATAGATTGGCAGAGGGGAAAATAAATGCTAAAAAATGAAAAGTGCTTTGAATATTCAATCCATTCTAGATGATTTTTTGCAGACAATGATTATTAGTATGTATTTGTATACTGTAATACTATCTTTTAGTCCACATAACTGATTTTTAAACTCAGTTACAACAATGTAAAAGGTTGGTTTGACGAAAAATGTCAAACTTGATAGCTTTCATTTAAATTTATCTTTAACTTAATAATTCATTGATTGCATAAGTGAATGTTAAAAATTCGTTCTGGGCACCTTGTAACTCCTGGTGAATTTTCTCTTGGCTGGGAGCTGGGGGACTTAATTGTAGTGACTGTGCAGTGTCCTGGGCTTCTTCATTCTCCTCATCTGTCAGATCATTGACATCTCCGAAGAGAGTGGCCATATTTTCCTTTTGGTCTCCAGATTCTGCCTCCAGAAGCTCATCAATCTCTTCTTTATAAGACGAACTGTCACTATCAGCATCAAAGAGTTCATCAAATTCATCAGGCTCTCTGGCTTCTTCTTTCAAGAAGCCATTCTGCCCTGAATCATATTCTAAAGCGGATTCATTTTCCTCCAGCAGCTCAGTAAGAAGATCCAGGCCACATTCTTCCTCTGGAAAAGAAGGGAATCAAATTAAGGGCAAATCTGAGGAGAACTTCAAGAGAATGGCAAAGCAATCAAAATGTTCATGTCAGTCTTGAGAATGTTTTTTGAAAAGATGACCCTTACAATTTTACCTACATTTGGGCATTTTTCTCTCTCAGAACCTATCTCTCAAGGATATTGTGAGGATTAAAATGAGATGATATTTGTAAAGCACTTAGCACAGTGACTAACACATAGTGGATGATATCACTATTCCCTATAGCTACAAATTAAGGATAAAAGCATTTAACAGAGATCACTGTGTTTAGAATCCTGTAAAAGACTGCCATGAAACTTAACAGTAATTTTTAAAAAATAGGTAGAATTTATTAAACATATAAAAATATAAATAGGAGGTGCTTATATATACATATATATTTTATAGAAGGTAAGCATCTTATGGGAAAGGATTAAGCAGTCATATAGCCATCTATTATGTGACAGACACTGTGCTAAGTGCTTTATAAATATTGCCTCATTTGGTCCTCATAATAACCCTGGGATATATGTTATTATCATACGCATTTTGCAATGGAAGAGATTGTTGCTTAGTCTGTTAATACCTCTGATCAGTTTTGAACTCAGATTAATATAGAATACTCCAGGAACACTCTAGCCCCTGGCTGGTTACTACCTGCCCATAAGCAGAAACTGACTTGACTTTGTATTTGTGTACCCTAATACATAGTTTGTGGTTGTTGTATCCAATTGTTCACAAATTCATTAGGGCTTTTCTTGGTAAAGACACTACAATGATTTGCTGTTTCCATCTCCAATTCATTTTAAAGATGAAGAAACCAAGACAAATAGAGTTAAGTGACTTGCCTAGGGTCCCACACTAGGAAATGTATGAGGTCAGATTTGAACTCAGAAAGATGAATCTTCCTGACTTTAGGCCTGGTATTCTAGCCACTGTGCTATCTGGCTGCTCCTAGTACGTAGAAGGTACCTAATAAATGCTTTTTGACTGAGAAGCATTTAGGGGCTTGAGGGACACTTTTTGCCAGCATGCAAACTCTAACTGATTCTAATCACTGAAAAATTTCATTAGCATTTTTCCTGTTACCAAGTCTTTCTAATTAATCACTTCATTGTTAATTTTACTCAGATTAAGTTCTTCTAAGTCAGTTGGAGAACTGTCCATAAAAGGCCCACAAAATCATTGGGTCTGGACCTACCAAGGCAACTTCAGGCAATGATGGGCTGAAAGATAGGTACAATAAATTCTCATTGCTGAGTTTTTAAGTTGATAATTTCATATGGCCTGCAAATGATGCTATGAATATCCAAATGACCCTTGGCAGCAAAAAAGGTTCTGCACCCCTGTTCTAAATACATCAAAATTTTTTTTAATATTTGCTCTTTTTTTTTCTCTACTTCACATTACTTTCCTAAAAAGTGTCAGTAAAAAAAAAAAAAAGCTATGTCAAAAATAGAATTAAAATGTCACACTAATCCAACATCAAATATACCTATGAAAAGAAAATACTTCACAGTTAGATGGGGATACACCTGATTTTTAAAAGGTGATCTTCAGACTACTAAAGTTATATATTGAAAAGATTAAGGCAATATTTCAAATATCTAACATCAGAAACTCAACAGATTTTAGGAGATCATTTTTTTAGTAAAAGATTGAAACAAAGGAACAGATTGGACTTACCATCCATGTTGAGAGCACAGCTGATATGGGAACTTTAAAGGAGGAATCAAATATAACCTGGAGAAAAATCCTGTGACAAAAATGTAAGTAACAGACAGGTTTGATGGTAGCAAGAATTGATATTCTATTTTTGGGATCATAGGCTAAGAAATCATCTGGATGAGAAAGGAGTCACAGAGTCACTCCCAAATCATGTGTATTCCTCTCCTTTTCCTTTCAAGTTCCCCAAAATGTTTGGTCTTCCAACATTTGTATATAAGTAAACTCCTTAAAGCTCCAGGTTTGTTCTTCAAGCTTCTATAACATTATTCTGAGCAAGGACACTTTCATTCATTCAAAACTAATAAAAGAAGTATTTAACTCTAAGCAACTTTTCTGGCCTAATCTGAAAGGGTAAAAATTTAAAAAATCATTTATTGGCCATCTAACAGGTAATAGTCATTGCCCTCAAGGAGGGAACATTTTAATAGAAGATAATAGAGGGAGGTCAGTGGTAGTCTGGTAAGGGAACTTTCATATGGGTAAGTCACAG
Organism: Antechinus flavipes; assembly: GCF_016432865.1. NCBI lineage: Eukaryota > Metazoa > Chordata > Mammalia > Dasyuromorphia > Dasyuridae > Antechinus > Antechinus flavipes. The sequence goes on from NC_067402.1 coordinate 162,593,510, forward strand.
AGATACTGATTTGGTCCACTGGATAATCAACTATGTTCCAGATTCAATGAACTGTGGTTTAGATTAATGCATCCAAAGTAAAAGAGGATAACTTAGGGTGGGAATAAGGGAAAGGATGTGCAGGCAAAGGACAAAATGGTACTCAAAGGGTAACTAAGATCAGGAATCTGGGTCCAAATAGATATAGAGAGCTTGTTAGGTTAACATGTGCTCAATCACCAAGGAGGGGGCTCTAAAGGAAAAGGTTTCCCATTCTTTCCAGAGAAAAACTACCTCCTCCGGTATGTTTGCATAAGCCATCCCATCCCTCCCCAGTGACTCTTCCCATACCTCTCCAGCCTTTTGTGGATGGCTGAACATGAGAAGACAATCCACAATTAGTGCTTCTACTTCCTTTCCTCTTATTCCCTTAATTCTGTACAGTTTGTCTTCCGATCTCATCAATTGAAACCATTCTCTTCCAAGTTACTGATCTTTTTACTGCCCAATAAAATGACTTTTTTTTCAGTCCTCATTCTTTTTAACCTCTGTAAGCTTTGCCCCTAATATTGCTTTCTTTATCTCTATCCTCTCTCCTGGTTTTCCTCCTTTTATCTGACTAATTTTCAGTCTCTTTTTGGAATCTTCACTCATGTCACTCCTATTAACTGTGGATGTCCCACAATGCTTTATCCTGAACTATCATCTCTATGCTGATCATTCTCAGATTTACTTATCCAGCCCTGACCTAAATCTCTGACCCTAAATCTCTAGTCTAAAATTTCCAAGTATCTATTGTATATCTCAAATTGGATGTCCTGTAGATATCTTAAATTCAACCTGTTTAAAACAGAATTTATTTCTTCCCCAACAGCTAGACTCTTTCCTTTCCTCACCCTCCCCATTATCGCTGAAGCTACCACTATCATCCCAGTCACCTATGCTTGCAACCTATTTGTCACCCTCCTCTCCCACATCCAATCTGTTGCCAAATTCTGATTTTACCTTTATCCATCTTCTACTCAGCAATTAAACTGATTTTCCTAAAACACAAGGCTGACCATATTCAATCAACTCTAGTGGTTCCCCATTATCTCTAAGATAAAATATAAAATCCTCTGGAATTCAAAGCCTTTTATTCCTCTGCCGCACACCCATTATTCTTACAAACTAAAGTCTTCCATTTGTTGATTATTTCCAATTTAATTGTTTGTACATACTTGATATATTTTGAATTCCTTGAGGCTTTTTATTTTTTTTGTATTCTCGACATTTAGCACAGTGCCTTGAACATAGGCACTTACAGGCATCCCCATCTCTCTCTTTTGGAGTTCTTTTCTTTCTTTATGCTTAGCTTAGGTGCAACTGAGTAATCTCTCTTCCTCATATTTTCTAGTACTTTCTGAATCTCTTTAGCTACTACCATATCCCCTCAGGTATTATGCTTCTTTGTGTAAACATTGTAGCTCTTTCCTTCTCTACTCTTCTTGACTGGAAGAGGGTAGATAGTGTTTTATTGACATTAGAATTCAAGCAAAGAGACTTTTTTGTAAATGTCAAATAGCTCAGGATCACTTAACAGGCCCTTATAATCTATAGTAAAATACATTGGCCCTTATAGCCCTCTACAGAACCATTAAATCATTTTGGTCACAATATTGAAACAGATTATGTTTACAAGTTTATAGGTGTATACATTACTCTCAGCATTTTATATCTCAATTTATTACTCTTAGTCATTTATATCACTTAGTTACAGTGCATTAGTGACCAAATTCAGTTAGTCAATCAACAAACATTTATTAAGAACTACATTTCAGCTACAGTGCTGAATGTTTTGAATACAAAGAAAGGCAAAAACCAGTTCCAGCTCTCAAGGAGCTCATATTAAAAGAGACAACATGAAAACAAGTATGTACAAAAAAAATATAAATAGAACAAACTGGAGATTAATCTTAGTGAGAAGGCACAGAAATTAAGGAGACCTGGGAAAGGCTTCTTGTAGAAGGTGGGTCTTTAGCTGAGTCTTGAAAGAAGGAAGGGAAATGTGGAGCTAGAAATGATGGAGGGTTCGTAAGTGAAAATGCTTGAAATTCATGTATGAAGAACAGCAAGAAAGACAGGGACACTAGGTCTCAAGGTAATTGGAAAGTGAAAGACCAGAAAAATTGGGGGTGGAAGGAAAATCTGTCAGATTATGAAGGGCTTTAAAAGTCAAACAACAATGAATTTTCTTTCCATCCTGTGGATGGAGTCACTGGAATTTACTGAATAGGGAGGTAGAAATGGGGGTGATAAGATGAGACTTGTACTTTAAAGGAAGGTCATTTGAGTAGATATTAGAGACCAATCAGTAGGCTATTTCAAAATTGGAAATGTGGAAAGATGAGGACTTGCACTGGATTAGTGACAATGTCAAATGTGAGAAGGGGGAATATATGAGAGATGTTATGAAGGTAAAATTGACAAACCTTGGCAACAGATTCGATATGGATGGAGAGGTGAAAAGTAAGGATTCCAAGATAACAAATAGGTTGCAAACCTGGACCCCTATTTGATTTGGCAATAAACATATCATTGGTAACTTGGAAGACAATAGTTTCAATTGAATGATGAGCTTGGAAGGGAGAATAAAGTTAAGAAGTTTGAGGGAGGAAAGGAATTTGAGGAAAAGTCAAAATTGGTAATAAAATAATCCCATTATTACATATACTTTCTTCTCTTTCTGAGATTTTATTTTAACCATGATCTATTCTAGAGAGACTTCTTCCCCAGCAAGTAGTTACTATTGTTTATTTAATTAATTTTGGTATTTTACTTTGGTATATCTACCCCTAAAAGCATATTACCCAATATCTGTAATTTTCTATCAATTGGTCCCCCTTGGTATTTTAAAGTTAAATCATGTCAAATCTGGAAGAGGTTGGCATATGTGAACAGTTTCTTTGAAAGGCAAAGTAGCTAACCAGGCCGAGTGTACAAGAACACGACTTCATTTTATTCACTATCTGTGCTGAAACATATCTAGCTCCCAAGCGGGCTGAAATTCCGGTTCATTTATTCATTCAGCAGAAAAGGCTAGCTTCATGAACTGAGTTTTAGATACAGTATCACACAACTGTCCCAGATTCTGTACCCACAGAGCATGGATTTGGAGTCAAAAAACTTGGGTTCAAATCTTGTCTCCGCCACTAATGTCCTGTGATCTAAATCCTTTCACTTCACCATCCAGGGACCCAAGTTTCCTCATCTGTAAAACAGAGGGGTTTGCCTTTAAATCCAGAATTCCTGTTTTTTACCAGAAAACGGCGCCTAGGAGAAGTTAATGAGGACACCCTTGCTCTCTAAGATTTCCCACCCTGAAACCCCAAGCCGCTCTTCTCTAGGACGGCCGTCCTCCTGAATCTCCCAAACCAAACGATTCCTCCAGGCCGGGAGCCTCTCCAGGTACGCTCCGAAACCCTTCCCCCAACCACTCACCGTAGTCACCTCCGCGCCGCCAATTTCTCAACTAAGGTGCTCCCAGCGTTCCGCGCCAAAATTTTAATTTGGCCCACCCCCATTTCTGACGTCAGGGCACTGGCGGGCTTACAGTCGTTCTGTAGGCTGAACTGATTGGTTGAGTTGCCGGCGTACGTGGTGACGTAAATGAAGGAGCGTAAGCTATAATTTTTATTTCCGCCCCCCCCCCCCTATCGCGGCAGCCGGGGAGAGGAAGCTGCGGTGAAGGGCGGGACTTCCGGTCGTGTCCTTACCGTGGGGTTTCGGTGACCGTAAGGTAAGGTTACCCTTTGATTCTCTGTGGTCTTTATTTCTCATATTGGTGGAAGTTTTCGTTTTCTGTATTTTCCCCCGATTCCCACTAAGTTTCCCACTTCTATTAGCCCCAATAAATGCGTCACCCCTCGTTAGCGTCTTGTCTCAGTTTCTTCTTCTGGGCCACGGGCCGCAACTTTGCAACTATATTTTAAAGCTACAAATGTGATTGTGGGGTCGGGGTCGAGATCTAGGCGCCCGGGGAGACTAGAGGTAGGCCAGAAGGGCTTGATCTGGAGTCCCTGAATATTTTTTTTAAACATTTTGATTGCATTATATTTGGTTTCCTTTGTAATCCTACGTCTTTTAAGTATTTAAAAAACCTGGGTGTGGCCAGGGGAACACTGAGAGGCTTCACAGACTCGCCACAGGGCTGAGGTTTGCCACAAAAAAAAAAAAAAAAAAGTCAAAGCCATGAGGGCCCGAGGTAACAATTAGCTGGCCGCCGAGTCTGGACCCTCTGAGTCCTGTGTATTCTCTTTTTGCAGCCTCCTCTGTACGCCATTGCTTCCCCCAGATCTCTGAAGGGTCGTCTTTGGCCCTCTTGTTATCTCTCCGTACTTTAGTTTCTTAGCCGTAGTTGTCACTTTCAGGGAATCTCCAAAGATGGTACTAACTAACTATAGCTGGCATTTACATAGCATTTTAAGGTTGCAAATTGTTTTGTAAATATCTTATGGGTGGCAGGTGCTATTATCCCCATTTTACTGGTGAGGAAATTGAGGCAAATGGTTTCAAGACTTAACACACAGATACTAAAGTCAAATTTTATATATACACACACACACACACACACACACACATAATTTATATAATATAAAGTCCAGTGCTTTATCCAGAGCCATGTTATCACTAAATCCAACCCTTTTATATTATAGAAGAGATAGATTGAGTAAGTGATTTTTCCAAAATCACAAAGGTAATATATTTGGAATAAAGATTTTTCTGACTCCCAAGTCCAATGCCCAGTGCTATAACTACTTCATATTGCTGATCATATATTTACATGACTAGAAATACTATATACATACAAATATGCATAAACATATATACTCATGTCTCCAATCTAGATCTCTTTTCTGAGCTTCAGACCCTATGACTCATTTATATACCGTAATATAGGTTCACAGTTGCTAGCTAGCAACTCAAACTGAATGTGTATCTGCTCCTTTTTCTGATTCTATTAGTGGCACCTCACCTAGTTTTTCCATTCTGTAGTCTCCCAACCTACTTTTCCAATACTTATTATATAATACTCACCTTCAAGGAGTCCATGCTTCTGTCTAATGTCTGTTGCCTTCCTCACGGAGCATTCCACCTCTTATCTTCATATTTGTATAGGCTGTCCTAGATGCTTGGAATATTCTCTTTGTACCTAGGCTTTTTAGAACCTTTAGTTTGCTTTAATGCACAACACATGTTGCCTCATGAAGGAAGTCTCCTGATGTCCCCTGCAAGTGCCTCCCATCAAATTATCTTGCATTTAAAAATACAATTTGCACTATCATAGTTTGTGCATCAATTTCCCATAAAATGTGAGCTCTCCAAGGGTAGAACTCTTTATTCCCAATACTTAGCACATTGTAAATGCTTAATAAATGCTTATTAATTCAGTTCACAAATTAAATCAACATTTTATTAAGTGCTTACATATATGTAAGACACTGTACAGTGGAGACAAAAGTTGAAAAAATTGGTTTCTGCTTAATAAATAATTACAGGGAGATTGCAGATACAAAAAAAGACAGATCTAAACAAAGGGATCTATGAAAATTTTTGAAAACTTTCATCTGGTTGGATGATGAAGCTTCATGGAAAAAAGGGCATAAATGAGGGTGTGGTAATGTAGGGACAGAGGATGAAAAAGAAGAGAAAGACGTCAAAGGTCATAAGCTTTTGTGTGTGCTAACTGAAACAAGATTGGTGCCATCAACATGATGACAAATAGGAGATTGAAGATAGGAAATGACCTCAAGAAAAATTGGGGGACGGAGTAGTTCCATAAAATCCTATGCAGATTTATAGTTGCAAGGGACCTTATAAAAATCATCTATTTATTCCAAGATGAGGAAACAATATTAGAGATTTTAAGTGACAGTAAGTATCCCCTGATTTTTAAGGAATCAATATTCATGTTGATGTTCTCAAATGCCCCAAAATTGCCAATTCTTCAATTGCCTTAATTCCCATGACCTATATTCCCTGAAATGGTCTTTCTTCTTCTATCCCCTGACTGTAAAGGGTTGAAACTCTGAATAGGTGCACTGGAATCAGACAACTGAGCACCTAAGGTTAATTACTTATTGGACAATACTTTATTAGCATATGCTTGGAAAAATGGCCCTTCTCACTATTCCGTGCTGGCTCAATCTTTTGGTGTATACAGATAATCTTAGGAGGAATTAGGGGGTGGAGGAAGACAAGCCAAAGTCACTTTGGAGGAGGACAAGGAGAAGGCAGGTTGGTCAGTAGAGAGCGGGTGGCAGTTTTGTTGATCTCCTTCACTTCTCTCCCTAAAGACTAAGGACTTTTGCTTATCCTGACTCCAACTGATTCTGAGGCCTCCAGGGAGCTAATCCGGACTTCACATTTTGGTGCCCAATTTGTGAACCACGGACCCTAATTTCACTGAAGAAGTCTCCAGTGACCAGGAAATAGGGTGAGTATTTTAATAGACAAACAGGGAACTTAATTTGTTAAGGGCTAAACTAGTAACCTTTTCTAACTGAAATGGGGCAGATATTGGGAAAAAATTCTCCCCCATCCTCAGCTCCACTCCTACCCCTGCCCCGAGGGGATGCTACAGAAAGCATACTTAAGTTGATCAAGGAACAAGGCTTATTTATACCTTGGGAGCAGATCTGTAAACTCTTGCATATAGTAGAATGCACATCTCCTTGGTTCTTAAACGAAGAGGAGATAGAGCTAGATAATTGGAAGATAGTAGGAGAACAACTACTGGAATACTATAATGATAATGGTCCTGATTCAATTTCTGACGAAACATTCTATATATACAACATAATACAATTGGCCTTAAAGAATTCTACAAGTGATTAAAAAAAAAGAAAAGTTTTAAAAACAACCAGATGAGGGAGTGTGAGGAAAAAGAGGAAGATAAAGGACAGATTAATGGCAATATCACCAGAGGGCTTGAGGACTTACATGAACTTGAAGGGCAGGGTGATTCTCTCTCTCTTTTTTTTTTTTTTTTAAATAATTTTTTATTAATAGAACTCATGCCAGGATAATTTTTTACAGCATTATCCCTTGCATTCACTTATGTTCTGATTTTTCCCCTCCCTCCCTCCACCCCCTCCCCCAGATGGCAAGCAGTCCTTTACATGTTGAATAGGTTACAGTATATCCTAGATACAATATATGTGTGCAGAACCGAACAGTTTTCTTGTTGCACAGGGAGAATTGAATTCAGAAGGTATAAATAATCTGGGAAGAAAAACAAAAATGCAAGCAGTTTATATTCATTTCCCAGTGTTCTTTCTTTGGGTGTAATTGCTTCTGCCCATCTTTGATCAATTGAAACTCAATTAGCTCTCTTTATCGAAGAGATCCACTTCCATCAGAATACATCCTCAAACAGTATCATTGTTGAGGTATATAATGATCTCCCGGTTCTGCTCATTTCACTTAACATCAGTTCATGTAAGTCTCGCCAGTCCTCTTTGTATTCATCCTGCTGGTCATTCCTTACAGAACAATAATATTCCATAACGTTCATTTACCACAATTTACCCAACCATTCTCCAATTGATGGGCATCCATTCATTTTCCAGCTTCTAGCCACTACAAACAAGGCTGCCACAAACATTTTGGCACATACAGGTCCCTTTCCCTTCTTTAGTATCTCTTTGGGGTATAAGCCCAGTAGAGACACTGCTGGATCAAAGGGTATGCACAGTTTGATAACTTTTTGAGCATAGTTCCAAATTGCTCTCCAGAATGGCTGGATGTGTTCACAATTCCACCAACAATGTATCAGTGTCCCTGTTTTCCCACATCCTCTCCAACATTCCACATTATCTTTCCCTGTCACTCTAGCCAATCTGACAGGTGTGTAGTGGTATCTCAGAGTTGTCTTAATTTGCATTTCTCTGATTAATAATGATTTGGAGCATATTTTCATATATCTAAGATAGTTTCAATTTCTTCATCTGAGAATTGTCTGTTCATATCCTTTGACCATTTATCAATTGGAGAATGGTTTGATTTCTTATAAATTAGTCAATTCTCTATATATTTTGGAAATGAGGCCTTTATCAGAACCTTTGATCGTAAAAATGTTTTCCCAGTTTATTGTTTCCCTTCTAATCTTGTCTGCATTTGTTTTGTTTGTACAAAAACTTTTCAATTTGATATAATCAAAATTTTCTATTTTGTGGTCAATAGTGATCTCTCGTTCTTCTTTGGTCATAAATTCCTCTCTCTTCCACAGGTCTGATAGATAACCTATCCTATGCTCTTCCAATTTATTTATAATCTCATTCTTTATGCCTAGGTCATGAACCCATTTTGACTTTATCTTGGTGTATGGTGTTAAGTGTGGGTCAATGCCTAGTTTAGGGCAGGGTGATTCTCACTCTGACAGCTCAGCTTCAACTCTGCCCACACCAGAGCAGGTCCTTGACCCTCCCCTATCAACTCCACCTTCCATGATGGAGGGAGGAGGAGTAGTGGGAGGGGCAGTGATATACCACCAGCACCTCCCCCCCAGCAATCACCCCCTCCTATGACTAGATTGCAAAAGGCACTACTTAAAGCCACAGAAGAAGGGCAAAATATAGCTGATTTGAGAATAGAACTGTATCCTCTGATTCAAGTTTAACTCTTCAGGTCAGGAAAGTAGAAGATACGTTCCTTTTGATCTAGAAATCCTCAAAGACCTGAAAAAGGCTTGCACTCTTTATGGGGCTACATCAGCTTATATTAAGATGTTATTACAGAATTTGGCTTATGAAGTCTTAACCCCTAGTGACTGGAAATCTATAGCAAGGACATGCTTAGAACCTGGACAAAACTTGTGGCTTTCTGAATATCGTAAGCTCTGTAGGATACAAGCCCAATGAAATAGTCAAAGTGGAGTTAATACTCCTATCACCTATGACCAACTAACAGGTGTAGGTTCTTATGCAGATATTTCAGTACAGATTAATTATCCCATAGCAGCATATGAGCAAATTGTTGCCGCTGCTATCAAAGCATGGAGTTTATCCCAGGTAAACAGAACAGAGGAGAGCCCTTTACAAAAATAGCACAAGGGCCAAATGAATCCTTTGCTGATTTTGTGGGACATTTGCAGACAGCTGTCATACAAACTAATGGTGAAAATGCAGCAACAGAAATCATGATAAGGCAACTTACTAAAAAAAAAATGCTGAGGTTTGTCAAAGAATTATACTAGGATTACACAAGGATGCTCCTTTAGAGGATATCATAAGATGCTATGCCACAGTGGGAACAAATACCTTTTATAGCCAGGCTATGATGCAGACTTTCCAACATCCAAACATGGGAAGACAGGGTCCCTTTTGGCAAGGGACTTCCAGAGAGATTCGTCAATGCTTTAAATGTGGTGAAAGTAGGACATCTGAAAGTTCAAAGTTGGCATAGAGACAGAGTGAGAAAACAGGGTGGGAGAACAAGACCCAAAACCCCATGTCCAAAATGCAACAGAGGCTTCCATTGGGCCTCAGAATGTAGACAGATTCAGGGAAAAGGGAGGAGGGGCCCAAGGCAAAAAATATTTGGGGCATGGTGGCAGCTGATGCTACACCCAGAGAGCCTTTAGAAGTTCAATACCCAGACATGACCAATCAGCCAGGAAGCAATCTGATGGGAGAAGGGGATTACAAATGGGGAGAATAGAGTTGTATGCAGCTGGGACAACTGAGATACCCCCTGGAGAAGTGAAATTTGTTCCTCTCCAGCCTATGGATTTCTTGCCTCCAGGTACAGTAGGCTTGACCATTTCACTTCCTGAGAGTACTTACAAAACAGTATATGACGTATACTCTAAAGTACTTACAGTACAAAAACTTTTGTTAAAAACAGAGAATCTAAACACCTTAAATGACTTTCAGAAATTGAGAGGAGATATCCAATGGATGAGTCCAATGTTAGGCTTGGCTACCTATCAGTTGCAACCATTATATGACATTTTAAGGGAAGACAGTGCTTTAAACTCACCATGCCAGCTTACAAAGGAAGCTCAAGAGGCTTTGAGAGAAGTTGAACTGGCTTGAATGTGGTTGAAAGAGTCGCTTTAAAAAAAAAACTGATATTTTTTGCTACACAAGAGGCACCCACAGCAGTCCTTCATTAAGGAGAGTGTGATAGAGTGAGTGAACCTCCTAGCACAACCAGAACAAAGCCTTACTCCTTATCCAGTGCTTGTGGCTAGAATTTTATTAAAAGGCATTTAGCGAGCAGTACAATTATCTGGGATAAGACCTGGCAAGATATACACCTTTTATATTAATGCACAAATTAATGTATGCTGTGAAACCATCCCAGAGTGGCAAATTTTATTAGCCAAGGCTCTAAATTTTACACACGAGTCTCCATTAAAGATAACCAGATTATTACATAATTGGAGATGGATTCTTGAAGAAAAGGTTTCTAAAGTTCCTCTTAAAAGATAGCTATTTTTATAGATGCATCCAAACATAATATTTGTGCTGTATACTCTCGTTACTTAACTGTAAAGAACAGTGATTCTCAAAGTATAGTCTAGAGAATTCTGGGGATCTCTGAAACCCTTTTAGAGGGTCTACAAATTCAAAAATAGTTTTTATTTCCAATATTGTAAATGTCTATAAATATAATCCAGATAAACAAAAACGCTTTGGAGAGATCCTCAATAATTTTTATTAGGATAAAGATACTGAAAATAAAAGTTTGAGAACCACTAATAAAGAGAGTAGTCAGAACTCCTTTTCAATCCACTCAGCAGAATGAATTGTATGCAGTCATTCTAGCTCTTACTTATTATCTAGGAGATATAAATATAATATCCGATTTGGCCTATTCACTAGATGTGGTACAAAGGATTGCCATAGCCCAAATAAAATGTGTAGCTTCCAATATATATCAGCTCTTTAAGGAACTTCAAGAGCAAGTGAGAAAACATCCAGGTAAGATTTATATCTTGCATGTCCACTCTCATAGTGGACTTCCAGGTCCTATTTTTGATGGTAATTCAAAAGCAGATAGCCTTCTAACCATGTTGGCCAATACTCCTTTATTTCAAGAAGCCCGAGAATCTCATTCTAAATATCATCAGGCTACTCGAACTTTATGTTTACAATTTGGAATAACAAGAGAGAAAGCTCCTAGATAGTAAAAGCCTGTATGGCTTGCCTTCCTTTTCACACTCATATGTTCTCTCCAGGAAGAACCTTCATGGTTTGAGACCCAATGAAATTTGGCAAATGGATGTGACCCATTATAAATCTTTTGGTCGTCTGTCTTTTATCCATGTTGTAGTAGACATGTCTTTAGGATTCACTTTTGCAATGCCAGCAGCAAAAGAGACAGCCTGAGTGGTCACTGAATTCCTCATACAAGCATTTGCAATTATGGGTGTGCCACAAGCAATAAAAACAGATAATGGACCTGCCTATACTTCTTCTTTTTTTTTTTTTTTTTTCCTGTATTTCAAAAGACAAATGCCATCCTTTTGTATTTTATCCCTGAGTTCTGTTCTACCAGCTTTACTTTGCAAGGTTTTTTTTTTTTTTTTTTTTTTTTTAATAGCTTTTTATTTACAAGTTATATGCATGGGTAATTTTATAGCATTGACAATTGCCAAACCTTTTGTTCCAATTTTTCCCCTCCTTTCCCCCACCCCCTCCCTAGATGGTAGGATGACCAGTAGATGTTAAATATATTAAAGTATAAATTAAATACACAATAAGTATACACAACCAAACCATTATTTTGCGGTACAAAAAGAATCGGACTCTGAAATATTATACAGTTAACCTGTGAAGGAAATCCAAAATGCAGGCAAGCAAAAATATAGGGATTGGGAATTCAATGTAATGGTTCTTAGTCATCTCCCAGAGTTTTTTCGCTGGGTGTAGCTGATTCAGTTCATTATTGCTCCTTTGGAACTGATTTGGTTCATCTCATCCTGCATATACTTCTAAACATTTTGCACACTTTTGTGCACAGTATAAGATTTTACACACCACTGGCATACCCTTTAATTCTCAAGGACAGGCAATAGTAGAGAAGAGAAACAGAGACATTAAGATACTCCTCCAAAAACAAAAGAAAGGGGGAGCTGCAGGAACCCTAGAGAACTTCTAAATTTAGCCCTTTATACTATTTACTTCTTGATTTTTGACAAAGATGCACTGGCTCTGGCAGACAGGTTTTCTAACCCACCGGAAGGGCAGTGTCCAGTGTGAGCAGCTTCACTATCTTTAGATAATCACCAAGTGATGTGGAGAGACCCAGAAAGTGGTGAATAGAAGGCACCAGATAGGCTAACTGCTTGGGGGAGAGGGTTTGCTTGTATTTCTACAGATGGAGAAGGAATCAGATGGGTGCCTATGAGCCATATTCGCCTTGTCCATCAGAAAGAGACGGAGCAGACCCTTGAAACGAAGGAGAAGACCCAAGAAACTGAATCAGGTGGTTCTGTTGCTGACTGCCCACCACTGAAAAGAGCATTTTAAAAAGAGCAGTTATGGCATTTGACTCATGGACATCAAAAATTGTTGGACTTCAAAACCCTTAAGAATCATTGGAATCTCTGAGACATAAAAAGGTTGTTGTAGGACTTCAGAACCCTTAGAAATCATTGGATTCCCTGAGACATAAGACTGTTATAGGACTTGAAAGCCCTCAGGAATCATTGGATTTTCTGAGAAATGATAAGACTATTGTTGGACTTGAAAACCCTCAGGAGTCATTGGATTCTCTGAAACATAAGATTGTTGTAGGACTTGAAAGCCCTCAGGAATCATTGGATTTTCTGAGAAATAATAAGACTATTGTAGGACTTAAAACCCTCAGGAATCATTGGATTCTCTGAGACATGATGAAACTGTTGCAAGACTTCAAAAACTTGTGGGGATCATTGTATTCCCTGACACGTGAAGCAATGGATAGTAGATTGGCTTTGGATTATCTCTTGGCTGCTGAAGAAGTGTTTCTGTGGTTGTTATTTGCATATCCCCCTTCTACCATGTTTCCCCAATAATAAGACACTGTCTTATTAATTTTTTTGGACAGAAAAACACTAGAGGGCTTATTTTCGGGGGGGGGGGGAGGAGGAAGGCTTATTTTAATGAACATTGACAGCAATGCTCCCTCAGTGCTCCTTCTATCCTTCATCATGCCCCTTTTATCCTCCATCATGCCCCATCACTCCTGCTTACATACCGGGTTTTTATGTTGTCCTGCCTCAGTTCTCCTCCCCCGGCACTGCTCTCAATGGCGCCAGCAAGTAAATCACTGGGGAAGAACAGGATGATGCGCTCACTGTTGCAGCTCTGATTGGATGCAGCTCAGAGCGCGACATGTGGTTCACAGGTGGGGGGGAGGGGGAGAGACGGTGCATATAGAGGGTACCGTAATGTAGCGTGTAGCGCAGGGGATCACCTTCACTACAGTAGCAATCTCAATAGGGCTTATTTTCGGGGGAGGGCTTATTTCAGAGGAATCTTACACAGTAAGTGGGGAGGGCTTATTTTCGGGATAGGTCTTATCGGGGAAACACGATAGGACATCTGGAAATCTTTTACAATACCATGTTGATTCATATTGTTTGTTATATCACTAATTGCATGTATAATTCATGTTTGTTACACCACATCGAGCCTGCACTGACTATGGGGAGAGTAATCACTAACAGCCTATGCGTTATTGCTATGTGCTTGTGTAATACCTCCCATGCGAATGGGTTTGTGCATATCTATTTCTAGTAACACCCTTCAGCCCAGAAACCCGCTAGCAATATCTGGCTTGACTCCCCTTCCCTTTGGTGTTTTTCATCTCTCTTCCTGAGAAGTCAGGGAGGGCGTGATCATCTCCTTTTTAGTGCTTTCACCTCCCTTCCTGAGAAGTCAGGGAGGGCGTGATCACCTCCTTTTTGGTGTTTTTACCTCCTTTCCTGAGAAGTCAGGGAGGGCGTGATCACCGCCTTTTTGGGGTTCTCACCTCCCTGAGAAGTCAGGGATGGTGTAACCACCTATGTTCTAAAACAAAAGAAAGCGGGAGATGTAAAGGGCTGAAACTCTGAGTTGATGTACTGTAATCAGACAACCGAGCACCTAAGGCTAATTACCTATTGGACAATACTCTATTAGCATATTCTTGGAAAAATGACCCTTCTCATTATTCTGTGCTGGCTCGATCTTTTGGTGTATACAGATAATTGTAGGAGAGATTAGGGGGTGGAGTAAAACAAGCTAGAGTCACTTTGGAGTGGACAAGGAGAAGGGAGGTTGGTTGGTGGAGAACGTGTGGCAGTTTTGCCGCTCCTCTTCACTTCTCCCCCTAAAGATCAAGGACTTTTGCTTATCCTGAGTCCGACTGATTCTGAGGTCTCTGGGGAGCTAATCCGGATTTCACACCTGCCCCCACACTATTAGTATCATCCTAAGGTTTTGTATTTATTTATGTCATCTTCTCCAGTAGAAGTTCCTTGAGGGAAGGGAAATTTTGTTTTTCCTCTGTATCCCCAGCACTTAGCATAATTACTAGCATATATTAGGTGTTTAATAAATGCTTTTTAAAAAAAATTCATCTAAGACGTAGTTTCTCTGTATTTCAATTTCACTTAAAACAAATATATTTCATTGAGGAAAACAAATGTCCAGGTTATCCATGTCTAAAAATGTATGTCTCATTCTGCATTTTGAATCCATCATCTTTTTTTTTTTTTTTTTTTTAAGAAGTAAGGAATGTTTCATCATTGGTTTTCTGGAATTATGGTTGGTCATTGCATTGATCAGCTATTCTGGAAACAATGTTTTCAGTTGTTTTGTGATTTTTTTCTGCCACTACAAAATAAAAGAGATGGTAAGTTACAGTACTTTTCTCTCTCTCTCTATTCTCTTAGGAAGATAGGTCTAGAAGAGATATTATTGAATTCTAGGATTACAATTTAATGACTTTTGGAGCCTAGTTCTGTTGTTTTCCAGAATGTCTAGTCTTAATTCCCAGATCCACTATTCAGTACACTAATGTGCCTGTTTTTCCTTTTGCCCTTCCAGAATTTGTCATTTCCCTACTTTATTAGCTTTACCAATATTATGACTTTGAGAGAGATCCTCAGAATTGCTTTAATTTGTTTTTAAAAAATTATCAGTGATATGGAGCATTTTTTTGAAGTTTGGCTGTTTATGAGAAAATGGCTTTTATTCTTATAAATTTGAATAATTTTTATTTCTTGGAAATGAAATCTTCGTCAGATAAATTATCTGCAAAGATTTTTCTCCCAGTTAATTCTTTCTTTCTCTTCTAATTTTAGTTGTACTGATTTTGTTGTTACAAAACCTTTCAATGTGCAAAATTGTTCTTTCTAGCTTCTGTGATCCTCTTTTATGAACTTTTCCCTTAGTGATAGATCCAAAATGTTTTCCCTTCTGCCAATCATTTATTATATGATCTTTTATACATAAATAATGTGTCCTTTTAGAGTTGAGGTATGTGGTTTCATATACGTTTTGCACTATCTCCTGTGCTCCTTCTTTAACTCTACAGAAAAAGAGTGTACAATCTGTTGAGGGAGGGAGTGCAGTATCTGGCTTTTTGCTTGAAGGTACCAGACTAGTATCTCCAGTTAAGTTGTCCTGTCAAAACAAAACTTTACTAGTTCCAGCCTTCTTAAAACAGTATGCCATTGAGACATTCAACCTACAAATGCTCAAAATGCTCCCCATCTCATATTCCCTGTCTTGCCTGACTTTTCAGAACAGTGCTGGCCAAATTTTCAATTTTTAAGTGAATGAAATATGGCTCAAAAATTCAAGTATATAAGCGTGTTTCAAAAGTCTTAGTCTAAGCTTTAGTAATTTAAACATAAAACTTTTGGGGATACCCCCACATAAATTAATGATTCAGCCCCTCAACCTTAGCTTGTTTACCCCTTGTTTTAGATTTTGTCTCAATTTTAACTCCCTATATTCACAGAGCAGGATAGCTAATAGGTGTAGTGGGTAGACTGGTTCTGGTTCTAGAATCAGGAAGACCTGAATTCAAATTTGATCTTAAGACACTTTGGGACCCTGGCAAGTCATTTTTCACCTCAGTTTTCTCATCTGTAAAATGAGCTGGAGAAGGAAATGACAAATCACTCCAGTTTCTTTACCAAGAAAACCTGAAATGGGATCACAAAGAATTGACACAATTGAAAAATGATTGTTTATAACAAATTTCATAGATCACAGACAATGAATTTATTAGCCATGTTTTAAAAATGAAAGGAAATAGACCAAGCATTATCTAGCTATTTGTATCTGTGATACAAGCAAGTTATCAGGCCTAACCATTTCCAGAAAGAGTGTGTGTGTGACCCAGTTCCTGCAGTAGATTGTATGAACAAAACTCAAGGGAAAGAAGGGGGAAGAGAACAAAAACTGTTCTCCATCTCACCAATTGATGAGGCTTTTAAAAGCTTCCAGTTTCATGTCACCAGTCTAAACTTTCTCCTGTAAGAGCACTGGATTTTGAAAGAGTACTGAATTCAAACCTATATTCTTTTGAAAAACACTGGACAAGTCCCTTAATCTTTTGGGGCCTCAATTTTCTCATCTGTAAAACTAGAGAGTTTGTCATAGTTTTTAAATCACACTCTTCATTTGTAGTGACCACTCAAGCAAGACTGGTTCTGTGATATTTCTTTAATACTTTCCCAAGATTTTTTTCACCTCTGTACCTTTGCTCATATATGGAATGTCTATTCCTGCATTCTAAATATAGTACAAGTCCTGTTTTCATTAAGATCTAGCTCATATGTCATCTGCTCTGTGAGATCTATCCAGAATTTGAATACAAAACTTTAGTTTTGTAAAATGAATAGGTTGGTCAAGTTGATTTCTGATACTGTTTTTAGCTCTGAATCCATGATCATTATGATTTGTCCTACCTTCTAACATTTTGTTTATACTTGTTAGTTTATCGAGATAGTATGATGTGGTGGAATGTATACCAATTAAGTGAAAAGGTTATGGGAGCCTAAAACAACAGACCAGACTTCTATGAAGACTACAGTCACAACTTTGCACCCATCTCTAGAGGATTGATTATAAGTTATATAGTGACTTCGTGAGCTATTGCAGGAACAATAGGCATTGTTGCTCAGCTTATGGCATAAGAATAATATCCACTATAGGATAGCATGTATACTAGCTTTCTTAGACCATGGAACATTGCTATAGTTTCTGTTATTTCCCCATCCATTATTACAGGGACAATAGGAACATACCCAGGTCTTTCTAACCCTGTGTGAGGCAGTATTTAAGATCTAGCCATGGACCCCTTCGCAGAACTTTTAAGGTCCAGCAACCCTGGCCTTGGTGTTTTTTGCACACAAATCCCATCTCCTAACTTGGTAGCTTTAAGAGGCTATCTCCTACACCTGCAGTGCTCTCTTTATTGCTACCTCCTACTTTCCTTAGCTTTTTAAGACCCAGTTCAAATTCCACCTGATGCATGCCTTATTCCTGAAATTTCTTATAATTATTTGGATCTTATCTCCCACATTAGGATGTGAGTTTCTTGAGAGTAAGGGCCATATTTTGCCTTGCCTTATAGCCTCAGCAGTTAGAATGGCGCCTGGCACATAGTAATTAAATGCTGACTGATTGAGAGTATACCTTGGAGTGGGCAGCAACTTTAATATATCAGCTGTTTAAAGTGAAGTTCCTCATTATTGATAGGAATATTCTCCCTTTCAAACAGAATGTACCTTGGTGGAAAAGGAACAAAAGTCTTCAAGAGACTCTATAAAAGATTTCTGTCACCTAAGAGCAATCTTGGGCTTAGCCAGAGACTGCTTGCCTAAACAGTTGACAGTGCCTAGTTCACTATGGATTGTGCTTCTGCTGTGGCATTCTTGATCAGGCTAGTGAGGTTATTGGGCCTGGGATTAGGATCATAAGGTCATGGAAAGATGAGCTCCCTGCATCTGGGCAGAGTAGCTAAGGGGAAGCCTTTTGGAGATCCTATGAGAACTTTACTACTGGTGTGTTTTATGCTGGTGTTCTGATCAGCTGCTTTTCTATAGGGAAAAAGGCCCACCAATGGGAGGAAAAGAAGTCTCATGCATATGGCAAAGGCCTCTCCTCTGGTCATACTTGATTGAGAATTCATTTGCTTAAATCCTGAGTAATTCTAGAACTTGGTGAGTTATTGAGCTACCAGGCTCAGAGCAGAGGCAACAAGATTATCTTTGAATGAGTTCTCACTGCCAAAGGGAGACTCATTACAAAAGGCTTAGTGGCAAGTGGGGATAGATAGGATGGAGCTAGGTAGCTTTGGGGATGGTTAGCATGGCCATGGAATAGCATTCAGGTTGCAATGGTTCAGGCACTATAATTCCTCCCCTCTTTTGGAGGCCAATTCAGTGTAACTTCATTGGATGTGAAGGATGAACATTCAACACTTTACAAACTTGTTTGGTTGAACACAACCATGTGCCATGATTGAAAAATAGAATAACCTGCTCTCAAGGGACTCATTCTATCAGGAAGAGAAAACAAACAAGAAAAATAAAAAATAAACATGAGGTAGTTTGGCAAAAATGATATGAGTACTGGGAAAAGATTAGATTAAGAATGGTTTCATGTAATTAAGCTGAGTCTAAGTATGGGATTCTATGAAGTAGAGAGTAGGAAGGCATCTAAGCCTAAACTATTCCACTGAGAACCTTGAATCAAATTAAGTCTAATATTTTTTGTTTTTAAATATGACCTTCTAGATGGCCTTGATTTATATAGATTAGGAGAGGATCCTAGCAGACAATATTTAAGTCTTTTGTCTAGTTTGGGATGCCTCAAACAGAAAATGAGAAATAATAAGAACATCTACCAACATAAACCAACCCTTTGAGGGGCAGGAAAAAAAAAAAAAAAAGATCTGTAAGTGTAAAGTGTTGGACACAGAACATTAATTATTTTTGGTATATATCTTTAGTTGAGCTGAACAGCAGAACCAAGGAAGGTGGCCAGTAGCCAATGTGTATAGAAGAAGTGCATATCTAGCCAGCAGTCAGGGTACACCTGATATTCTTGCTGGTGTGAACAAACTGCCAGCTACAGGGGAAAATCACAAAATCACTGAAGTTGGATGGTACTTAAAAGTTGTCTTTTAGTCTATTACCTCAAAAAAGGATTCTATATTTTCTTCCTCTGTGCCTTCTATTATATGCTAATTTTTTTTTTTAAATTCTGGCACAAGCCTTTCCTTTCTTCAAGATCCTAGAGGTAACCAACCAGTTGAACTTTATACTGTCATCTATCCTTAAATCTCTTGTCCTATGTGCTGTCCTGTTCAATTCCAAATTCTAATCCTGAATTATTCTCTTTCTCCCCTACATGCACTTTGAGGCAAATGAAAGAAGTATCAAACTGTCCCAACTGGGTTCACTAGTCATTATTCATTCTTATCTGGGCCATCACTCCTATACGTCAGTCCTTTTTACTAATCCTTAGCTAATTCTATCCTATTCTTTTCTGTATCTATTGCAAATCTTTTCTTTTCTAAAGCCAGCTAAGCCTTTCCCTAAGACAATAGTTTTGCTAAATAATTTTTATTTGTTTTGCTAAATATTTAACTGAGAAAATTGGAGCTGTCCACTGTTGAGTTCTTCTCTCCAATTCTACATTATTTTAAATGTCTCCCTTTTTTGTGATGATCTTTGAGCAAGCTGCCTCACCAATCACTATGACTGGGTTCTTTATTCTCTCCTGCCTTTTCTGGGAACATTCCTCCCAAAATTTTCAGTCTCTCCTTATTCACTGGCATATTGCCTACTGCCTAAAAACATCTCCAGATCTTCATTCATAAACAATAGCAACAAAATCATTGTTTAATTATACTACTCTTACAAATGATTTCTTTCCCCCTTCACAGCCAAACCTATCACTATCACTTATTTATGTATAAACCCCTAACAATATGACTTCTGCCTTGCCCTTTCCAATGTTAGCTATTTTCAGTTGCCAAATCTGGGACAGTAAAGTGGTGCAGTGGATAGAGCACCTATCCTGATCTCAGCAGAACCGAATTCAAATTTGTTCTTAAGACATTTGACATTTACTAGCTGTGTGACCCTGAGCAAGCCACTTAACCCTGATTGCTTCTTAGAACAAACAAAAAATTCCCAAATCTGATGCTAATTGACACTATTCTTATCTCATTTAACATATCGGTACTATTTGGTACTTTTGAATAACCTCTCTGTAGGTTTTCTTGACACTGCTCTTTCCTCTTTCTCTACCTGATTGATCTATTTTGTTGGCTCCCTCACCTTGTTCAGCATAAATCCCTCTACTTGGAATACCTGAGAGTTCTGTCCTGGGTTCTCTTCTTTTCCAAATCTACTGTCTTGTAGTAATTCTTGACTCTTAACTCTTCCTTACCTCACCTATTCCATCAGTTCTTAATTCTTATTGATTCTACATCTACATCATCTATCGCATGTGTCTCCATTTCTTTACTTAACACAGGTGCCATCTTAATTCAAATTCTTATCATCTTTCCCTTGGACAGTAGCCTCCAAATTGGTCTATCTCATATCTTCCTTCTTCTATTCATATTCCACACAGTTGCCCAAACAGTATTTTTTGTGGAAATGTGTATAGAAGAATTGTGCATGTTTTAACATATACTGGATTATTTGCTGTTTAGGGAGGGAGAAAATTTTGCAAGGATGAATGTTGAAAACTCTTTGCTTATATTTTGAAAATAAAAACCAAAATAGTATTCTTAGAGAAAAAGTCTAAGCATGTCATTCCCCTCCTTAAAAGTTTCAGTAGTTCCCTGTCAACTAAAAACAAATAGAAATTCTTCTGTCTGGGATTTAAAACACTTCACAACCTGGCATTTTCCTATCTTCCAAGTGTTACTAAATTTTACTCCCCTCTGCTTACTTTTCAGTCCAGTGACACTGGCCTCTTGATATTCCTCAAACAAGACATTCAATCTCCAAAATCTGGGCCCACCACTTGCTCCTTGATTCAACCAAGCTTATAAATCTGAATTGGCCAGCTTGTACCGAAGAATATGGTTTTCCTACCATACACCATGAAAATGAAACCCAAGATGATATAAAAGAGATAGAACATGTTAATTTTGTCTTATTTTTAGTCTGTGAGGTGGCAGGCTTGGGCTTATTTTATTTTCATCTCTGGCTCAAAACATGCTGGCCAGTTAGAACTGGACTCACTTAAGGACAGCTAAACACTTTATCCCAGAATGTAGCTACTGGCAATCTAAGTATGAGAACTGGCCTCCGAGAATGAGATTGTCATGTACAGAGAATTAAGCAAACAAATACAGATAGCTAGTTATATGTATATAATTTAATACAGAAAATGTATATTAAGAAATTAGTCAATGTACATATAAGAAAAATCTATAAGATAAGCAGTTTTATTTTGCAATCATTTTGTTTTCAAGACTCTTAAGATGTAACTTCATCATTTAAGAAAATGAATTAACATCTGTCCTCGTCAATAAGTGAATAAGCATCTACTGTACAAACCTATTTGTGCTTAATAACTAAAAAACAAAGTTAACATTTTTACACCATGAACTCTTTCATAAAATCAAATAAACTTTAACACTTATCTACCTCATATATGCCCACAATTTTTATTTTCCCTATGTCAAATTAAAGCGCATGGTGCCCAAATAAAAAGCATACCAAAAAAATTTAGTATGCTTACTCTAGCTACAGTAAATTATAATGCAAAAAAAAAAAAATCCAAAAGGATTCATTTTTAATGGATGATGAATAAAACGAACTGATCAGTTTGTTAGAAACATTTCAAACAGGGAAGTCTGTTTCTTGATTAAACCTATAATCACTTCATATTTTCTGCTCATTACAGTGCTTTAAATTGATCAATGAAGTTTATCTTTTGATTACATTAATTTATCCAGATATCAGGGTGCAAAGCTGGCATAAACTGAACAGAAAAAAATGAAGCTCATTTAAATGGAATCCTTTATGGACAATAAGTGACTCATTTAACACAGAGGAGCTTTTCTTTCTTCTAAAACAAATGTAATGGGCAAAATATTTGAGGAAAAACACACAAAGGTACCATTCTTAAGAGGATGAAGTCAACATTTACCAGAAAGGGTGGGGATTTTTTTGTTTCGTTTTGAGATGGAACATCAACATTTATATAATGCAGTCCATAACATGAATCTGCAACGTATCTATATCTGGCAGAATTTCTCCACACTTAGGGCATGAATGGATTGGAATATTCCTTTGCTGTTGCTGCTGCCGCCAGCTTCTATCATCAGCTCCTGTGAACAAAGCATCCATCTTATGAATTATTTGTTGTAAGTAGGGTTTTTTTTTTTTAAAACATACCATTTGATAAGCTTAAGTTTAAAGTTTATTACTCATTAGCACATGTAACCAAATTTCTAATAGCAATTTTTGGTGGATTCAACAATATGTGCTTTTTAAAAAGGTTCCATCAGTTCACTGACTTATAGCTGAAATTGTTTCATTAGCTGCACACATTACAGGAAAAATCATATGTAGTACATAAAGTATCTCTTATTCCTGAGAGTCACCTGGCCTTGGCTCAAAAGTTTCTGCTGAAAAAAAACCTATTTTACAAAGCAGCATAATACCTTGCTTCTGTATTTCAACTGGAATTTTGAGTTCTGACTAGAAAATAATTAGGAATAACTTAGGAAATAGTTAAAATAACTAGGAAACAATTTAGATGTGTAATGACTAAAAGATTAATAAATTATGACATTTCTCTGGGAAAATATAGTACCCTGAAAAAAATGAATACCAGGAAATAGAGAAATATGTGAATGGTGTGAAGTGAGGTCAGTAGAATTGGAACAACATACAAACTGGCATATACTGATGTAGACATTTTATATTGTATATGTGGCAAGGAGTTGGTTTAGTGCTGGGGAGGCTTAGATTTACATGCTGAACACATGTAAGTTGTAAAGCCATGAGTAAGTCATTTAACCTTTCAGTTCCCTAGGCAAACTCCACTACCATTAGATAATCAAATGTCTCTTTCTGCAGTTACCACGCTGAAAATCCCACACATCTGACCTTTACCATTCCTTCTTCTTCCTCACTCCCAAAGAAAAGCACAGTCAAAGGGATTATCACTTTGGATGAGGTTGGAGGGAAATACAGCAAATTCATCCTTTTGTCAATTTTACAGAACTTTAAGAGTTGCAAGGGATCTCAGAGATCATTTAGCCCAATTTGTACTTGAAAAAGAATTCTTTCTATAACGTTTGACTCCTATTAAGATACTAGGCAACATAATGTTTTTATTGTTTTATTCCTTTTTTTGTACAATTACCTTTGTGTTATTAATTACATGATTTTTAAAAGGACTAATATATTAGACAATCACAGAGGTGCATGCATATGTATGCACACTTTCCTCCCTTCCCTTACCACCTTCTATAAAAATACTTCAAGTTGTATTTGTGATTGATTTTCCCCTTTAAAGCTGCCTTTGAAATTCATTTTAATTTTACATAAGTAAAAACGCTTAGCGAAGGCAAAAAGATTTGAACATTCAGCATAATTTGTTCTAGCTCTGCCCCAAGAAATCTCTGTATTCTAACAGGTGGTGTTGATTAAATCTTAGTGGAATGAAAACTTATCAACAGAATAAAAGACAATTAATATTCTCTTATAGCAATGTATTTGAAATGGAGGTATTAAGTGATGACTTGAAACTGGTCTAGCTTTGCCAAGAAAAAAGTTTAAAAGCTAATACACAATTTTAAAATGGGACTTCTGGATTCTTAGTGATCATCTTTAAATTACCTTTCAGCTATCATTTGGTTATTTTCTGGATTACATTTCTCTTCTACTTATCTCAATAAAATATATGTTCCATGAGAACATGGGGAGATTTGCCTTTGTATTTCTCTAGTGCACTGAACATGATAGACTTTCAGCAATGTTTAGCAGAATTTACAAAACAGGTATGATAAGTCTTTCTTCCCTAAGTTTAACCCCAAACTCAGAAAACTAATGCTTTTTAGAGTTGCTACTTCAAATTAACTGTAATTTAATTAGAGTATTCCTTCTATAAACTAAGACTGCAGCACCTCCATGAATTAAAGGACCATCTTTATGAGTTGCTATGATTTAAAAGATAAAAATAAAATCATTGTTCATTATCTGGTAGACAACATTCTAGTGATAATCCTCTGAGATGCCACTGAAATTCATTTTACCAAATTTTAAATAGTAGGTGTGAGACAAGAGATGTGGCTTTCCTGGTTAACAAATATATTCTTTGAGAAAAGCCACTGCTTAGGGTTCACATAATATCCATGTAACTCACATGGATATTATGCTGTGCATTATGGAAACAAAGTAATAGGTTTAAGAATTTACTTCTCTGAACAAAGTTATTGGTCTTGTTCATTTATTGAAACAAAATAATGAATTTAAGAATTTACCTCTCTGAACAAGGTAGGGTTGTTGGTCTTGTTCATTTGTTGATCTGGCCCCATGACGGCTTTGCAGTTCCATCAAAGACTGTCTGCTAAGAATAAAAATTAGCACATAGTGATTTGCTAGCATTCTAAAAGATAGAAGTAACTAACAAAATCAAATAGATTGCAATAACATCAAGGAATCAAATAACAAACAGAATGATGGACACCGATCTAGTCAGAAGTCAGAAAGACCTGGTTTCAAGTCCTACTTCTCAATCATAATAGCTGAGGTTTTTTTGGTAAAGGTTTTTTTTTTTCCTTTTTTTGAGTGGGGGGGAAGTGGGGGCTGAGGCAATTGGGGTTAAGTGACTTGCCCAGGGTCACACAGTTAGGAAGTGTTAAAGTGTCTGAGGTCATATTTGAACTCAGGTTCTCCTGACTTCAGGGCTGGTACTCTTATCTACTGCACCACCTAGCTACCCCTCTTGGTAAAGATATTGCAGGAGTTTGCCATTTCTTTCTCTAGTTCCTTTTACAGATGAATAAACTGAGACAACTGGGATAAATTAATTGCCTAGGGTCACATAGTATCTGAAGCTAAATTTGAACTCAAGAACATGAATCTGACTGAGTCTGATGGATATTCTATCCATTGTGTCACCTGTAAAAGTATTATCAGTATTTTACAGAAACTGAGGCTCGGATAGGCTAAAGGGTTTAAACATTATCACAAAGTAAGTGCTTAAGGAAGGAATCAAACCCAAGCTTAGATACTCTAAGTCCAGCACTTATAGAACTATATTATTATGTCTCTCCAAACTCAAACAAAGCAGTTTTCTAATACAGAATAGAATGTTCTGCTGAATAAAGAATCAAGCTCCAAGTCTGTATTGCAATCTATTTCAAGTCTACATTTCAGAGCCTGCCTTTCACTTTCTTACCTGCTCCCATCTTCAAAAACATTGTTTTCTTTCAGTAAAAATGCCAGTTGCAATGCCAGTTGTTCCTTTTCTTCATGAATCTTTTCTCTTGCTGCTCTCTCAGCATGGAAGTCAGAACAGTAAACCTCCATCTGGTTAACAACAACAACAAAAAAATTCAATTCACTGCTTTTCTGTGTACTTAAAGACTCAAAAGAAAATTGCATACACATTAAAATAGCATAGAATATCAATATTTACTACATATGCACCAAATGGCACAGCATTTAAATACTTTAAAAGTTGAGTGAATTACAGGGAGTGATATATTGTAAAACTAATAGTTTTTCCCTTTAAATGATTTTCCCCTTTAAAGCTGCCTTTGAAATTCATTTTAATTTTACATAAGTAAAAACGCTTAGCGAAGGCAAAAAGATTTGAACATTCAGCATAATTTGTTCTAGCTCTGCCCCAAGAAATCTCTGTATTCTAACAGGTGGTGTTGATTAAATCTTAGTGGAATGAAAACTTATCAACAGAATAAAAGACAATTAATATTCTCTTATAGCAATGTATTTGAAATGGAGGTATTAAGTGATGACTTGAAACTGGTCTAGCTTTGCCCTTTCATATCTAAATAAATATAACCAAAGAGTAAACAAGAAAGAATTTTAGAAAAGTTAAGACTCACTAGATATCTAGGAATTACTTTTCAGCTATGCATTGTACCTCTATAAAACTGGCCATGTATACTGTGAATTCTACCAAACATTTAAAGAACAATTAACTCCAATGCTTTATAAACTATTTGAAAAAATAGGGATTAAAGGAGTCCTACCAAATTCTTTTTAGGACACAGACATGGTACTGATACCTAAACCAGGTAGGTTGAAAACAGATAAAGAAAATTATAGACCAATCTTCCCTAATGAATACTGATGCAAAAATTTTAAGTAAAATATTTTGCTAATGCAAAGAGGTTACTAAATATCACCCCCAAGATAATACAGCATGACCAAGTAGGATTTATACCAGGAATGCAGGGCTGGTTCAATATTAGGAAAACTATTAGCATATCTATATCAATTAAGCAAAATCTATATCAATTAGCAAAACTATATCAATAACCAAATTAACAAAAACCATATAATCATCTCAATAGATGCCGAAAAAGCATTTGATAAAAATCCAACATCCATTCCTAATAAAAAACACTTGAGAGTATAGGAATAAATGGACTTTTCCTTAAAATAGTCAGGAGCATATATTTAAAACCGTCAGTAAGCATCATATGTAATGGGGATAAACTGAAACCATTCCCAATAAGATCAGGAGTGAAACAAGGCTGCCCACTATCACCATTACTATTCAATATTGTATTAGGAATGCTAGCTTCAGCAAATAAAAGTTGAGAAAGAAATTAAAGGAATTAAGAGTAGGTAATGAGGAAACTAAATTATCGCTCTTCACAGATGATATAATGGTATACTTAGAGAACCCTACAAAATCAACTAAAAAACTTTTAGAAATAATCCACAACTTTAGCAAAGTTGCAGGATACAAAATAAATCCACATAAATCCTAAGCATTTTTATACATCACCAATAAATCCAGCAGCAAGAGATACAAAGAGAAATTCCATTCAAAATAACTGTCAATAGCATAAAATATTTGGGAATCTATCTGCCAAGGGAAAGTCAGGAATTACATGAGCAAAACTATAATAAAACACTTTCCACACAAATAAAGTCAGATTTAAACAATTGGAAAAATATTAAATGCTCTTTGATAGGCCAAGTGAATATAATAAAGATGACAATACTACCTAAACTAATCTATTTATTTAGTGCTATACCAATCAGACTCCCAAGAAACTATTTTAATGACCTAGAAAAAATAACAACAAAATTCATCTGGAAGAACAAAAAGTCAAGAATTTCAAGGGAACGGATAAAAAAAAAAATCAAATGAAGCGGCCTAGCTATACCTGATCTAAAACTATATTATAAATCAGCAGTCACCAAAACCATTTGGTATTGGCTAAGAAATAGACTAGTTGTTCAATGGAATAGATTAGGTTCACAGGACAAAGTTTCCTCCTATACAGGAAAAAGTATAGATTTCTAACTATAGCAATCTAGTGTTTGACAAACCCAAAGATCCCAACTTTTGGGATAAGAATTCACTATTTGACAAAAACTACTGGGAAAACTGGAAATTAATATGGCAGAAACTAGGCATGGACCCACACTTAACACCGTACACCAAGATAAGATCAAAATGGGTTCATGATTTAGGCATAAAGAACGAGATTATAAATAAATTAGAGGAACATAAGATAGTTTATCTCTCAGACTTGTGGAGGAAGGAATTTGTGACCAAAGAAGAACTAGAGATCATTATTCATCACAAAATAGAAAATTTTTATATCAAATTTAAAAGCTTTTGTACAAACAAAACTAATGCAAACAAGATTAGAAGGGAAGCAATAAACTAGGGAAGCACTTTTATAGTTAAAGGTTCTGATAAAGGCCTCATTTCCAAAATATATAGAGAATTGACTCTATAAGAAATCAAACCATTCTCCAATTGATAAATGGTCAAAGAATATGAACAGACAATTTTCAGATGATGAAACTGAAACTATTTCTACTTATATGAAAGGGTGTCCAATTCACTACTAATCAGAGAAATGCAAATTAAGACAACTCTGAGATACCACTACACACCTCTCAGATTGGCTAAGATGACAGGAAAAGATAATGCTGATTGTTGGAGGGGATGTGGGAAAACTGGGACACTGACGCATTATTGGTGGAGTTGTGAACGAATCCAACCATTCTGGAGAGCAATCTGGAATTATGCCCAAAAAGTTATCAAACTGTGCATACCCTTTGATCCAGCAGTGCTACTACTGGGGTTATACCCCAAAGAGAAGGGAAAGAGACCCACATGTGCCAAAATGTTTGTGGCAGCCCTGTTTGTAGTGGCTAGAAACTGGAAAATGAATGGATGCCCATCAATTGGAGAATGGTTGGGTAAATTGTGGTATATGAATGTTATGGAATATTATTGTTCTGTAAGAAAGACCAGCAGGATGATTTCAGAAAGGCCTGGAGAGACTTATATGAACTGATGCTGAGTGAAATGAGCAGAACCAGGAGATGATTATATACTTCAACAACAATACTGTATGAGGATGTATTCTAATGGAAGTGGATATCTTTGACAAAGAGGAGGTCCAATTCAGTTCCAATTGATCAATGATAAACAGAATCAGCTACACCCAAAAAAGAACACTGAGAAATGAATGTGGACTACTTGCATTTTTGTTTTTCTTCCCAGGTTATTTTTACCTTCTGATTCCAATTTTTCTTGTGCAACAAGAGAACTGTATGGATCTGCACACATATATTGTATCTAGGATATACTTTAACATGTTTAACATGTATGAGACTGCTTGCCATCTAGGGGAGGGAGTGGAAGGAAGGAAGGGAAAAGTTGGAACAGAAATGAGTGCAAGGGATAATGTTGTAAAAATTACCCACGCATATGTTCTGTCAATAAAAAGCTATATTAAAAAAATTATTATTATTAAAAAAAACTGACCATGTATTAAGATATATAAACCTCATGTGTAAATGCAAACAGATCTTAATCTTTTATATACCACAAATGCCATGAAATTTGAAGAAATGATTAAAAATTAGTTGAGACTAACACATAATTCTAAAGAATTTTTGAGTAAAAGAATAGAAAATTTCAAAGAAAATTAACAAGATGTACTAAAATTGAGGTTGCAGTCAAAGACCCCTTTTTAGGTTCCCAAGGAGAAAAATGTATATCTAACATGTATAGTCCCAAATATATGTATATATTATATTCCCCTTCCCAAGTAATCACTATTTTGTTAGAAAACATTAATCTATATTTTTCTTCACAACTTGAATCTGAAGATAGTGCTGCCCAGTTTAAGAAAACAGAACAAAACAAAATAAAACTGTTCCCCAAATAGGCAAAGCCTTATTCCACATTGCATGCCCCACTATGGTGACCCTTAGGTGGAAGATGAACAATAGAGGGTTAGAAAAGAGTAGATTTGAATCTCCTTGGAAGTAAGCTGAAACATAAGGGAGGGAAGAGAAAAAAAAAGGAGGGGAAAAATATACCATGCATTATTATCCCTTCCTTATCAAATGTTAAATTAAGAAACTATTGTTAATAAGGGTAATCTGAAGTTCATATTATCCAATTAAAAAAGGTGGGAGCAGGTACACTGAAGGGGAATGTGTTAGAGAAAACAAGGAATAGAGGATGAGTAACAGAAACACAGCAGATGTAAAAAACATAAGGCATAAAAACATATCTGATAGAAAAGGTTAGCAGAGATGGCCCCAATGAGGTCTTTTTTACATTTTTCTTATTGCAGGTATGATAAGTAATGGTAGTTGAGTTGTTTCCTTCTGACCCCTACCCTGAAACTATATACGGATTTTGCCTGGGGAAAAAACAAAACAAACAATTCAGCACATTGCCAAGTGACTATAAACACCTTCACAAATAAGACTGGAGCAGAACAGGGAGGACAACAGATGACAGTACAGCTCAAAAGCTGTTGTTCAGTTGTTTTAGTCATCTCTGACTCTTCTTTATTTGGGGTTTTCTCGGCAAAGATAAAGTGGTTTGCTATTTCTTTCTACTGCTCATTTTGCCAAAGAGAAAATTGAGGCACTGATTGGTAACTAGTGCTCACAAGTGTTCTGGGTCACAGTACCAGGATAGAGAGGAACACTTATGGTCAGTCAAAAAACAGCTGAAGTTCTGGTCCTAGCTCAAAGCAGGCACTAGCACTTCTGACTGAAGTAATGACAAATATCTTGTTGAAAAAACAAATGACCTGGATAACAGACTATCTGAAAACCAAGGTCAAAAAAAAAGCCTAGACATTGTATTTCAAGAAATTATCAAGGAAAATTGCCCTGATATCTTAGGTATATAGGATACATTAGAAATAGAAAGAATCTACCAATCTTCACATGGAAAAGGTCCCCAAATTCTCAGGAATATTATAACCAAGTTTCAGAATTCTGAGGTGAAGGAAAAAAGGTTGCAAGCAGCCAAAAAAGAAACAATTCAAATATCATGGAACCATAGCCAAGATCACATAAGATTTAGAAGACATTAAAAAAGCAGAAGGCCTAGGTAATGAAATTCTAGTAGACAAAGGCATGAAAATTACAAACAACTTATTTAGCTAAACAGAATAATCCTTCAGAGGAAAAAAATGGATATTTAATTAAATAGAGGACTTTCAAACATTCCTGATTTAAAAAAAAAAAAAAGAACAGAAAATATGACATGCAAAAACAAGAAACAAAAGAATCATAAAAAGGTAAACATGAAAGAGAATTATAAGGGACTTAATAAAGTTAAAACTGTTGGTTCCTTTGTGGGAAAATGATAACACACACACACACACACACACACACACACACACACACAGTATAACAGGGAAATAGAACAAGAAGCTATTGGGGGAGGGGCATGATAAAAGGAAGCATGGATTAAAACAATCAGTGATCAGAAACAAACTTCTGTGGAAGGACAGGAAAAAAATGAGAGAAAGATCAACAGAAGAAAATCTAATTGAGAGAAATATGTAATTCTGAGTCCTAACTAAATGTGAATAGGATGAGCTCACCCATAAAACAAATATGGACAGCAGAATTAATTAGAAGCCTGAATCCAAAACTATGTTGTTTATAAGAGACATACTTGAAACAGAGACAAATACACAGTATCAAAATAAGGGATTTCAGTGAGCTTTTGCCTAGGCTGACATAGGATCCTGCCACCAACCTCTGAGTCAAATTTGTGTATGTAAAGCAAAAAAATGGCTCTATGTCCAAATTGCCATGAAATTGTGCATATCCTTTGATTTAGCACCACTACTAGGTGTGTACCAAAGAGACCAAAGGAAAATGACTTATTTGTACAAAAATAGTTATAAGTACCTCTTTTTATATGATGATAGAATTGCTCATCAGAAGTGATGGCTAAACAAGTTGCAGCATAATGATTGTATGGAGTACTTATTGGACAATGACAAGGGGTGTGGTTTCAGGAAAAACATAGGAAGATCTGTATGAACTTTTATAAAAGGAAATGAGAAGAATCAGAAGATCATCATGCACAGTAACAGTAATGCTATAATGATGAACAACTGTGAAAGATATGGCTACTATTCTGATTAATACCATGTTCCAAGACAATTCCAAAGATTGTTGTTCACCTCTAGGAAGAGAAGTGATATAAATGCTATAACTTTCTAGCTTTCTTTGTTTTTTGTTGCCTTTTTTTTTTTTTTTTTTTTTTTTTTTTTTTTTTTTTTTGCAATATGGCTAATATGGAAATAGTTTTGCACAACTAAACATGTGACTGATATTGTTTGTTTTCTCAGTCAGTGGGGGATAGATGAGAGAGGGAATGAATTTGGAACTCAAAATTTAAAAAAAATGTTAAAAATAAATGATTTTTTTCATTATCCAATTACGAACTAACAGTAATAATAATTTATATAAAATGTGTGAATAGTTATACAATATGCAGATTAAGAGGCTCAGAAAATAGGATTTAAAAATCAATCCTAGAAAAAGAAATTGAACAATAAAAGAAAAAAATGGATTTATATGAATTCTACCAAACATTCCAATATTAATTATTTATAATATTATATAAAGACATAAAAAGGATCCCTATTAAATTCCTTCTATGATACATATTTAATCTTGCTTTCAAAGTCAAAGCTCTTCCAAGCTTTAGTAGGTTCTGCCTGAATTTACATTCTCTTAATCCAACTTCTGAGAACAGAACATAATTTTCATGACACAATGAGGAATAAAAACACAACTTTAGTGTTGATTTTTTAAAAGCCAGTAACAAAAACAATACATTTATATCACATTTTAAAATTTCAAAACATTTTACACACATTATCTTTTTTTGAATGACAAAAACCCAACTTGAACTCCCAACCTCAAAACAACCCTGTGAAGTATTATTAGTACTATATTTTGTGTCCATTTTACAGATAAGGAAACAATCTCAGAGAGGCTAAATGACTTGTCTATGTTACAAGCTATGAACACACATTGTCCTGATTCCAAGACAGCAGGATGGCTCCCTTATACGGCCTTTATGAGAAACACTGGCTGTAAAAATTGTTTCCCAAATTTTTGCCTTCCTTCTAATCATGGCTGCATTAGTTAATGTTGTTGTTTTTTGCAAAAAATTTTTATTTTAATGTTATCAAAATTTTCCATTTCATTATTTCATAATGCTCTTCAGTTCTTCTTTGGCCATAAATTCCTCCCTTCTCCAAAGATCTGACAGATAGACTATCCTTTGCTCTCTTAATTTGCTTATAATATTATCCTTTATGTTTAAATCATGAACCCATTTCAACCTTATCTTGGTATAGAATGTAAGATGTTGATCTATGCCTAGTTTCTCCCATAGTATTTTCCAATTTTCCCAGTAATTTTTGTCAATTAGTGAGTTCTTATCTTTGGCCTTATCAAAAAGTAGTTTGATAATAGTCACTGACTATTGTGTACCTAACCTTTTTCACCAATACCAAATGATATTGATAACTGCTGCTTTATAATAGCTTTAGATCTGACACAGCTAGGCTATAAAGGAGATTAATTCTAAGCAAAAATAAAAAAAACCTGAACACTTAAGTATCCTTTGAGATGGCAAAGAATGGGAAATTGAAGGGATGGCTGAATTGGGGAATAGTTGAATAAGTCACGATATGTGATGGGATAATTTTTTATTATTTTTTATCAGCATCATGACCAATCACAATTCCAGAATACAAATGATGAAACATGCAATCCACCTCATAATATAGAGGTAAAGGACTCAATACAGAATGAGACAAGCTTTTTTGGAGAGAAGAGGATGTGAAAATTTGTTTCAGTTGACTATATATGTTCGTAATAGGTTATCTTTTTCTTGTGTTCTCAATTGGGTAAAGGGGTAGAATGGGAGATTTTGGCCAAATAAAATAAATAAAATATTTTAAAAGGGAGGAGAAAAAGAAAAGAAAATCTAAGAAATAAGACTATATGTCTAAAAGAATGACAATAAGAGAAAGCTCTTTAAGTTCTAAAAATTATATGAAAGGACAAGAAATACAAAATACAAAAAGTAAATGACGATTTTCACTAAGATTTTCAGTACCTACATAGTACATCTGTACCAATTTCCTTGTATTTTCAAATAGCCTTTACTTTTTTTCTTATTTGTTTCCTATAGAATTATTATGGAATAATAGTATATTTATACTTTATTTTAATATAGAATGATACAATTATTATAGAATAGCTTTAGAATTATTAAAAGATAATTATGAAAGCTATTAATTATACAAAACTTTCCTCCTAATTTAATATTTTTAAAAATTCTAAAATAATAAAATAAAAAGTCTACTAGCCTAAACATAAGACGACAGTAAACTGAAGGCAATAATGTGAAGAATGTCCTTGAAGAGACTTTGCAACTTTTTGTTACTCATATTCCAATGGGGTTGGTCTCTTACAACTGTTACCTGTCACAGAGTTTTGATATTCTGATTTCCAAAGCTGAAGCTAGACTTGGAAGTTTAAATCATGCTAAAAACATATCTTAAAAAACTTTTGATTAAAATTGCCTTTCTATAACATGTTCTTGTTAATGATATCAAAGAGATCTAGTGAAGATAGTTAGCTTCAGCAGGCTATTCCAATAAATTACAAAAAGAACGCCTAATTTTTGTAATACATTTGATCTTCTGGGGATCCCCAGGTTAACTGTATAACTGTACACTCCTGATTAGATATGCTTTTTCTTTTTAGATATTTAGATATATTTGATATTAGATAACATGACTTGTTTTTTGTTTTTTACTACTAAGAACAGGAATCATAAAGAGAGTATTCCATATTCTATTACTGAAAAGCTTAGGGACTTTTTCAATATTAGTATGTACTAAGGGAATGGAAAAGATAAGGGTTGCCTCTCCTTACTAATAGGGAGAAAAATCAGTCTGGTTAAGTTTTAAAGATTGACAATATGGTTATTTGATTTTAAAATACAATGACAACAGACATATGGAAGTACCATATATTAGTAATTACATTATTAGTTTTATTTTACAGTGAAATACATATTTGTTTAAGTGATGCCTAAATTTAAACAAGTATAAAATATATCTGTACCTGAGCCCGGAGGACAGCCATGGTCTCCAAGTCTTCTTCTTGCTTAGCAATAATCTGCTTCATCTCATCCATTTGCAACTGCTTGGAAGCCAGGGCTCTCTCTGCTAAATCAAGCTTTTCATTTAATTCCTTCATCACTGACCTGTCAACTTTCTCTGCCTGTTATAAAAAATTAATTGAAGAGAAAATATTGAAACCATAAAATACCTTTTAGTCAAATAGTAGACAAAATATATGTGAAAAAAATTACTGGTTTTCATTTATTCAGCCCCTTACTAATAAGGCTGCCAACTTTTCTTTCCCAGTTTCTTAGAAATATCAGTGAATACCAACTTAGGATTCTTGGCTTCTGGTAGGATTTAACATTTCATCTCAAGCTAGAAAATATAAACCAAACCAAACCACAATGGTTAGATACTTTTAAGCTGACTGAGGATGTAACTGATTCATATAATTTTACAATGTAATTTCTTTGTGTAATCAGTAGGGGAAAAAAGGAATACACTTTAATGTTAAAAGGGGCCAAACAAGTTAAGGTACTACAACTCTAGTGAGCTAATGAAAATCACTAAATTTATAAATTGGTGAGATTGACAACAACAAAAAATCTTCCTCAAAATAAAGCAGATATATTCTAAACCAGAATACTATGACAGGAATTTGCTTAATCAAAGTACTATATGAATTTGGGCAATCAACAGCAGGTCAATTTCTACAGAAATCAAAAGCACTAATCCCAGCTAATGCTCTCACTATGCATGACACTGATCACAAGGAGTCTATAGGGATGGACCATACATTTATCATAAATGTGAGAAATATTAAAATATCATTGAGTAGATCAGAAGTATCATTTATATATACATACACACACACACACATATGAAACAGAAATCAGTAAAAATTATAACTTAAAAATAATTTTGATGCAAAATTTAAATGTCTTTGCTGAGATTTATAATAATTGACCTATTTCACATGCACAATCAATACACATAAAGACTCATATTCCTCTTTACTCTCTGTAAATTGCCTTTTTCCTTTAAATACCTCTTTTCTTTTTAGTTCTTCAATTGTTTTCAGTACATTACTATGTTCAAGAAGAAGCTTGTTATGTGTTGTCTGTAAAATGGCAAATTTGGACCTATTTCAACAAATAAAAAAATTAATTGGAAGACTGGAAAAAATGAGTAATTTTATTGCTTTTTTTCCTCCTCCCCCCAAAAAGGTAAATGCCTCCCTTAACAATGATATAAATATACATAAGTATTTTTCTCTTCCTTTTTACCTCAACTTCCTACCCACCAAGAAAAATTTCTCCACTCAAAAAATTAAGGTATAATTCTTCCTCCACTTAAACTTATGGTTCTTTTCTAATGAAAAATGCTATGCATCAGAAGGTTCCTGTTGCTCTAGTATAGTAATCAAAAGAGGAACTTGTACAAACTTATCATTCCCCAAATTCTATTCTATTACAAAGGAGTTTATTTATCATTCATTTTTACCATTGCTTTCTATACCAAACTCACTTTTCATCATCTGTTTTAGCTTGTTCCATTTTGATTTCTGAGCGCATACTCTCCACTTGTAGTTCTAACTTTTTGTTGATATATACTAATTCTTGTTTTTCATCCAACTCTGATGGGGTTGCAGAATTTTTCCTTTCAAGGGCCTGACACCTGAAAAGGGCAGGGCAAAGATTCAATTGGAATGGTTCTTTCACTTCTAAGCCATCTAGATCAAAATGGAACCCAAATGTGTAACTTCAACACATTTAAAAGTCTAAGCCAGTGATTCTCAAACTTTTGTTTTCAGTATCTTTATCCTATTAAAAATTATTGAGGATCTCTCCAAAGCGTTTTTGTTTATCTGGATTATATTTATAGACATTTACCATATTAGAAATAAAAACTATTTTTGAATTTGTAGACCCTCTAAAAAGGGTTTCAGAGATCCCCAGGATTCTCTAGACCATACTTTGAGAACCACTGGTCTAAGCTTATGTAGAAAAGTAAAGCATGTCATATGTGTAATGTACAGGGATTTATTTAGTAAATAATAGTAACAGTAATGCCAGTTCCCATTTGCCTTCTTACTAATCAAAGGTTTATTTACTAATTCACTCTGCCACTACCAAAAGATTACACAGTCAGTATCACACAAAATACTAACCCCCTTGAAACTTTCAGTCATTTTCAGGAGATAGGGTGATATTTTAAAACAATCTTTAAAAACCCCAGCAGTTATCAGTAATAAAATGTTCTTCCTAAAGTGATTTATACTTGACAACATTGTTCCTGTTCTTTTAAGTTATGTACCTATATTATTCAAAGATTATGACTATGACTACTAAATTTCTTTCAAGAGACAACTATAAAGCTTTCTGCAAATGTAGGAAAAATGAAAAAAACATGTCGATTCTCCAAATATGTACTTGTAAGCCTGAGAATATAAGTACTGGGAAGCTATTATTTGAACACTACTTCTGTTTATTTGGAAAACTAATTTAAGAAGCCCAACAGCATTGTTAAGATACATGTAAACTTCTCTAGTCCGAGAATAAAACACAAAAATACTTAAGTATAATCAGTTTTAACACTAGCTAGTATTCTATGCAAAAGACCTTTTTTTTTTTTTGAAAAAAAGCAATTTTAAAAATCATTAATTTCTCTCCACTACTTATTAGTCTTAATAATTGACCCATAATGAAAAGATTTTTTACAACTTCTTCCTCTTCTTTTCTCTTTTACTTGAGTATTATTGCTCACTTTGTAAAATGTCTCACATGGAGGCACTTTTACACCACACACACACGCGCGCACACACACACGCGCGCGCACACACACACACACACACACACACACACACACACCCTCAAAAGTCATTAACAGCTTTTCACATATATACCTGAAACTAATGACATAGGATTTTCTGACTTAAAAATTAAGAACAGCTTTTACTTTTCTAATATCAGTAATATATTAACTGTATGTTTCTTTTTATTTTCCAAATACATATCAATTCTACCCTTTACTCTTACTTTTCTTGAAGCCTCTTCTTCATCAGCTCAGCTTCATTGAGCTTAGTGTGAGCTTCTTGAAGTTCTTTAAACAATGCTGTTACCTGGAGGTTAAGTGTTTCCACTTCACTTCCAACCTATCCAATAGAAAATTCCAACACACAAAGATGATTACTCCAGGTTAGTTTTTTTCTTGGAAAAACAAAACTAAACAAAATAGCTTGATTACTCTGTTACCAGTTTTTTGTATATTTAAAAATAAAGCTATTAACAGTCACAACTTTATTCAATGTCAGTAGCTTATAAATACTTGTTAATGTACTTTTAAATTAACTTATTAAAGGTAGACTTAGGAAACTGCTCTCCTTTCCTTCACTTTCTCAACTGATTGTGTCAGAAAAAATGACTACATCACAAATTTAATCATGACTGTGATTCAGCCTTAAATTTTCAGAAATACAATTCTGTTTAATTAATCCTTATCTGGATCTTCTCCATGCAGGGGAGTAATGTCTTTCATGAAGCTTAAGAGGGGTCAGTCTCTTTTTACTATGAACTAGTTATTGAATTAGCAGAACCCGAAGCTTCTGTGACTTCCTGATAATAAGCTTTTGGGTTTTAGCTCCCCATTTATGTGTCTTTTTTCAAGTTTAGATGGCTAAGCAGAAATGAGGATTTTGTTTAAATATTTTATTTTATCGTATCCCACAAAAACTTTTATAGCTACCAAAACTACCTTCTTTTGGTTTGTGGGCTCTTCTGAGCAGACTTAGAAATCTTTATAAAACATGCAATATCCACCTTACCTAAATCTTCTACCTTATAACAATCAACAAGGAGACAATTTCAACAACTTTCTGGACTATCTCTACTTTTTTGCTTTTCAATTGTGTCTTGCTCTCAACTCATCCATATATTGTTACATATAAATTCTCAAGAAAAACTTCCATATTCACAAGATCTGCCTTTATAATTATCCTTGTCCTTTAGAAATTCAGAGGAAAGCTAAAGTATCAGTCTAATACCAGTAATATCTCTGAGTCCAGATTTCCTATATTTATAAGGATTAATATATTGTTACATATAAATTCTCAAGAAAAACTTCCATATTCACAAGATCTGCCTTTATAATTATCCTTGTCCTTTAGAAATTCAGAGGAAAGCTAAAGTATCAGTCTAATACCAGTAATATCTCTGAGTCCAGATTTCCTATATTTATAAGGATTAATATATTGTTACATATAAATTCTCAAGAAAAACTTCCATATTCACAAGATCTGCCTTTATAATTATCCTTGTCCTTTAGAAATTCAGAGGAAAGCTAAAGTATCAGTCTAATACCAGTAATATCTCTGAGTCCAGATTTCCTATATTTATAAGGATTAAGACCTGGCTTAATTTTATAAAGAATGAAATTCAAATCAAAAAAAGAGAATTTGAGAGTGATGATAAAAATTTAGAATCAATAGAAAGTCTGTGCTCCCAAAATGTATGACAATGCATAAGGATATAAGCAATAACATAAGTCAATAATCATTTTAGAGAAACAATCTTTTAATTCTGTTACCCACAGTCTCTATGCTTTGTTTCTTTTCTTTTTCTTCTCCAGGGCTCTCCTCAGTCTGGGTGCCATTCTCAGAATGATCTCGTGCCTTCTTTTCTAAATCTGCGAGTCTGAGAAATTCCAATGTTACTTTCATTGAGTTCTGAAGAGGAATGACAATTGCAAAAGTGCTAACTGGAACAGTTATTAGTATGCTTAACAGATTAACTATGAACTCGCCTTTTCAGAACAAAGTTGGCTGGCAAAGATTCAAGATATAACATGCTTAAGAACTAATATGAAGAATAAGGATGGTCCTAAACTAATTCAGAAGATAAGTTTTGTCTGTCCTCAAACAAATGCAATATTCAGGTATTAATTTACCAAGGCCTAGGACAGAACCCTCATAACTTTTACCTGGACTATTACAATAGTCTTCTAATTGGTTTTCCTAACTCTAGTTAATCCAATTCTGCTCCCACACAGCTGTTGCCAAAGGAATTTTCCTAAGTCTGACCATATTATTTTCTTTTTATAAAGTCCTTTATTTGACATTTAAAGTTCTAATATGTTCATTGATTCAATCAACTAGTTAAAGATCATGTTAACAATCACAAATTTAATTTCACAGAGAATAAATATTCCTTTCCACAGCTTCTAACAAGTTCCTACTTCTATTCTACTGGAGTCAAGCAAAGTGTCATGCTATTTGAGCATGGGACATAGATAAAATTTAGCAGCTAGTCACCAGAGTGTCCCTGTTTTTATAAAGATGCCAGTTAATAGGCAAACTACAGGGAAAATGTCAAAAAGCCCATAGTCTAACCCTGATTGTCATTATCAGATTAAAGTAGAAACAGCTAATTTAAATCTCTTCCATTTAACATTATTTTGGTTAAACTTGCATATCATCATCATTACATATTTGTATAACTTTATATAATTTTAAAATACATTAGCTCAATGGAATCTCACAGTAATGCCATCAAACAAGGAAAACAATTTTTATTCTATAAAAATAGCCTTGTGTACTTCATGCATTAAAATTCTTTTATAAAAATTAAGAAGTTCTGAAAGTGTACTGACTATAATGGATGTATATTATACCTGGCTTTAGCTGCCTGCAGTGCAGTTTCAAGATTTTCCACCTTCTGATTTCCTTCCCTGAGGCACAGTAGAAGCTGACTAACAGTTAATTCCTCAGATTCCAAATAATTCTTGGCCCCATCCACAGATTGATTCCTATGCAGAGATAAAAGTATTTCTTTTTAGTAAAATTAAAAACCAAAAAGGTTAACATTTAGAATAGGAAGTAAAAGTGTTATAATTTAAAATAGATTATTTCATTTAAACATGATCTGTTTTAAACAGAATACTGCTAATTGAGCATCCATCAGCTATTATTCAGTGATAGTTTAAATCCCATATCAAGCTCTTCTGCTGCTTTTAAAGGAAACTACAAAGTGAGTACAAAACAGCACTCTTATAATACCCAACTTGGGCTCAGCCAAAGGGACTGTCCTATGACTTCTTTTCTCGTATCACTAAGGTCTTTGTTACATGTCATTTCCTACTACATGAAGTTCTTGAATGGCTAAAACTGTCTCTTTCCTATTTTTTGTTGCCTTCTCAAATCTGCTGTACAAGGATTTCCTGGTTAACTAAAGATGAGTTCAAGGGATTATATAATTGGCTAATAAACTCAAAGTCAGGATTCAAAGTTTCTGTAGGTTTAACAATTTGGGTTATGTTTTAAGGGAGAGGTAAAAATGTAGGAAGCTGTGACAGTTTAAACCCTGGAAGTGGTAAGGATGTGTGAAAAGCAAAATATTTTTTGAAATACTGTTCTGAGAAAGAACTCAAATCCTATAATAAGCTATCTGAGATCAGTAAGGCTCTAGGGACTGATCCTTTACAGAAAAAATTTAGATAAATTTAATATACACACAAAAATAAAATACCAAGCTTTTTTGACACCCTTTATTTAGTAGAGGGATGTAATATTAAGAATTATGCACAGTAGTTTAACTTAGTTTTGATAGTAAGATGTCTACTAATTTACTATATCACTACTCAAACATTTTGAGAAAAATGTTTCCATTCTATTCTCTTAACTAAGCTCACACTCTCACATTTGTGTCCTCTTCAGTTGTTTTTAATCATGTACATTTTCTTGGCAAAGATACTGGAGTGGTTTGCCTTACCTTCTCCAGCTCATTTTACAGATGAGGAAATTGAAGCAAATAGGATTTAAATGACTTGTCCAGAGTCACACAGCTGGTAAATATCTGAGGACAAATTTGAACTTAGGAAGATGAGTCTTCCTAACTCCAGGCCCAGCAACCTTATCAACTGCACCACCTAGCTGCCCAAAATGTCCCCATATCCCCCATATATAATCTAGTCCCAATTCGTATTTATATATCATTTCAATGTTTAAAAATATTTCTCTCAGAACAATCTTATGAGGTTAAATATTATTATTTCTATTTTATAGACAAGGACATTTAAGTAAAGTGACTTCCCCACAGTCAACAGCTATTAAATGTTCTAACTAGTATTCAAACTCAAATCTCATCTTTGAATCCATCATTCCTTCTACTAATTTAGGTGCTTCTCAGCTTATGCAGGCAACTTATTCAGGCACAAGATTATAAAGTCCTTAATCATCCTACCGTGTGAGTAGGATAAGTGAAGGATAGGAAGAGGCAAATGTTAGGTTATATTAAAGAGGCAGCCTTTTCAGATATTGAAGAATTCATTGGTCTAGATATCAGGAGACACAGATTCTACTCCAATTTTTACAAAGACTTATTAATTGAAAGTGAGTTGATTCACCTTTTTATACTT
Organism: Antechinus flavipes; assembly: GCF_016432865.1. Lineage (NCBI taxonomy): Eukaryota > Metazoa > Chordata > Mammalia > Dasyuromorphia > Dasyuridae > Antechinus > Antechinus flavipes. The sequence continues at coordinate 162,635,558 of NC_067402.1, forward strand.
TTTCCTCTAGTCTGAGGAACATGAAATACCTAGTCCTCTCTCTTTTACATATATTAATTGGTTTTTGAGAAAATACTTAAGTACCATTATGGTTTTAATTCATTTTTACTGTTACAGTAATAACATTTAAACACAAAATTTTTCAAGGATTAGTAGTATAAGTCTGTGAAAAGTTACACTGCAACCCACCAGAGGATAAAGTCAAGATAACTGAAAAAAGATTTCTCACTATAATTTTTTTTTTGTATATTTTAAAGTAACTAGTTTTTATTCTACCTACTTGTCAATAGGATCAGGTGTTATCAACCCAGGACCATTCTTGATTTCTTTTAGGGCTGCTGTCTCATCTCCTTCCTGGGAAATTAAAAAAATAAAATAAAATAAAAAGGTAGTCTTAATAATTAACAAATATCAATGAGATATGCTGAACAGATAATTAACAGCTATCAAAAAGAAATGCTAAACAAATAAAGCAAGAATTTTAAAGATATTCAATTCAAGGAATCTGAAAGTTGTATTAGTATTTAAAATTCATTCCAACTGAATAGAAGTTAATTTTTCAGTTTTTATTCAATATCATAATGAATTAAGATCCTTTTTGCAGAGTCACTCAGAAGGTAAATGTGTTTCTGGTTCTGTAAAAGAGAATTTCTTATCTCCTTCTCTAGTAAGTTTCTTTTTCCTCTAGAGGAAATAAGGAACACATGCTAGTGTTTGTCTCCCCACATCTCCCTACTGTCTTTCACATTTTAGGAAGAGATGGATGGAAATTACTGTAACCAAAGTGGAGGACACAGCCTTTTTTACCCGGTAATATTAACAGAATAATATATTTTGCCAAGATGATTCTAGTTAGATATGTATTATGAGCTATATGATCTTTAGGGCACAGGGAAGACTAAGAATATACACTGATATTAAAATACTTTTACATTATAATGTGCCCAATGGAAAAAAAAACTTCCAAAAAAGATTAAGATGGCTATAAGTTAATTTTATTGCATGAGGTCTTTTAGATTATTAAGCTTATTTCCAATTCAATGAAGCAAGAAAAATGTTTTTTATTTTAGCTGTGTGACTATATTATTAAATTATTCACTTGTGAGAAAGGTATCTTACTAATCAAGAGCTTCAAAAGAAGGAATTTCATTTGGGAACTTCTAATGTAGGTGGATTTTTTTTGAATTTGTCAATTTATTTTCAGCAAACAGAGCTCTTCAGAAAAACCCATTAGCTTTTAGGAACTTTCAGTAACTTGTAAAAAGAGAATGGACAAAGTTTTAACTTTGTTTTCAAGTGGAGAGTTATAAAATCTCTTTAATTTCATGGCTATAAATCATTTGAATTAGGATGACTTAGATGTATTGATTACCATTAAGTCATTTTCAAATAGTAATTACTACACTTTATTTGCTGCCTGCTTAGTTTTACTTTTAAGTCATACCATACAAACTCTTCTAATCTGATCAAAGGAAAAAATTAAGTCAGGCACTATAATGGCGTTTTGGGTTGCAATCAAAATTACTGGTTCTTTGGATTACAGATTGTTTTTCTTTTTCTTCATTTTTTTTTTTCTTTTTACACATTTACCCACATACTTTAGTTCTTAGAGTTAGACAAATATTTTCTCTCTTTTCCTTTAAAAGATATTAACATGTTTAACTTATAGTAGATTGCTTGCTGTCTAAGGGTGGAGGAAGAAGGGGAAGAAAGGAGGAAAAATTTCAAACACAAGATATTGCAAAGGTGAATGTTGGAAACTATCTTTACATTCATTTGGAAAAATAATAAGCAATTATAAAAAATAAAAATAATAGATATTAACACTGTCTTAGAAAAGATAGTGAAGATAATTAATCTATTCTTTTGGGGCAAAAAGATATTAACATTGTCTTAGAAAAGATAGTTAAGATAATTAATCTATTCTCTTGGGGATCTTTTAGATGCATCATTCAGTCTCACATAGCCATATAAAGCAGAAGCTCACACAAAGTTTATCTTCTTGTTTTGCTGTTTAATATGTCTACTAATAAATTAGATACTAGAGATATATGTTCCCCAAAAAAATTTAGAGGGAAAAATATGTCAGATATGCAATATCTGATAGTATATTTAATTTTGGGACACCACATAAATCTCAGTTTGATGAGACTAAGTAAAGATCGTCTATTAAATAAACATCCAATACCATTCTGCTGGCCCAGACTTAGGATCAAATCAGAATAATTCTTTTTTTTTTTTTTAAAGCTTTTTATTTTTCAAAACATATACATAATTTTTGTTTTTTCTTCGCAGGTTATTTTTACTTTCTAAATCTGATTTTTCTTGTGTAGCAAGACAACTATATAAATATGTATACATATATTGTATTTAACATGTACTTTAACATATTTAACATGTATGGGACTACCTGCCATCTAGGGGAGGGGGTGGAAGGAAGGAGGGGAAAAGTTGGAACAGAAGATTTTGCAAGGGCCAATATTGAAAAATTATCCATGCATTATATTTTGTCAATAAAAAGCTATTAAAAAATTATTCATGCACAATTTTCAACATTAGCCCTTGCAAAACCCTGTGTTCCACTTTTCCTCCCCTTCCTCCATATCCTCCCCTAGATGGCAAGTAGTCCAATACATATTAAACATGGTAGAAATATGTTAAATCCAATATATGTATACATATTTATATAGTTGTCTTGCCACACAAGAAAAAAGAAGAGAAGCAAAAAAAGATGCAAGCAAACAACAAAGGGAGTGAAAATGCTATGTAGTGAACCACACTCAGTTCTTACAGTCCTTTCTCTGGGTGTAGATGGCTTTCTTCATCACTGAACAATAGGAACTGGTTTGAATCATCTCACTGTTGAAGAGAGCCACGTACATCAGAACTGATTCTCATATAGCATTGTTGTCAAAGTATATAATGATCTCCTGGTTTTGCTCATTTCACTCAGCATTAGTTCATATAAGTCTCTCCAGCCCTCTCTGAAATCATCCTGCTGGTCGTTTCTTACAGAACAATAATATTCCATTTATACTGTAGTTTTTAGTCAGCCATTCTCCAATTGATGGGCATCCAATAATTCAGTTTCCAGTTTCTTGCCCCTACAAAAAGGGCTGTTACATTTTTTCACATGTGGGTCCCTTTCATTCCTTTAAGATCTCTTTGGGATATAATTCCAGTAGAAACACTGCTAGGTCAAAGTTTGATAACTTTTTGAGTATAGTTCCAAACTGCTCTCCAGAATGGTTGGAGCTGTTCACAGTTCCACCAAGAATGTATCAGTGTCCCAGTTTCCCACATCCCCTCCAACATTTATCATTATCTTTTCCTGTCATCTTCACCAATCTGAGAGGCATGTAGTGGTATCTCAAGAGTTGTCTTTGAATCAATTCTCTATATATTTTAGAAACGAGGCCTTTATCAGAACCTTTGAATATAAAAATGTTTCCCCAATTTATTGCTTTCCTTCTAATCTTGTCTGCATTAGTTTTGTTTGTACAAAATTTTTTTAACTTAATATAATCAAAATTATCTATTTTGTGGTCAACAATGCAAATCAGAATAATTTTTAATGTAATGTATTCATTAACATTCTATAATTGAAAATGTTTCTTTGCTCATAATTTAAAAGAAAAACTAATTTTTGTTTTGAAAAGCAACCAACATCTCAAGTATTTTAGGATTTTTTTTTTTAAAGGAATTCCTCACTTCAAGTAGGCAGTACTTAAAATATCTCGTATCACCTGAAAGAGGCATCATTTATCTTCCCATCATCAGAAAGAAAAAGTCACAAGATAATTTATCTGTAACTGGCAGGATTTTATAACTTACAGCCATTCTAATTTCAACAAATGAGTCTTCAGAAGATCCTGTGTTCAACTTGAGCTGTAATTCTGATACAATGCCAAGTAAATCTGCCTTTTCAGCTTGAAGACGAGTCACTTGTGTTTTAAGTTGCTCCATTTCTTGGTCTGTCACTGTCCTGGGAATTCTGGAGTCTCCAGTGATATCCTGAAAATGGCAAGTTATACTATGCAGATTATCAAACAGAACAAAAAACAAGACACTAAATTTGAATGCATTTCAAGCATTAAACTATTTTGCAGGCCATCCTTCAATTTGAAAAAGTACTATAGTACTGTATTGTTTTCAAATATAGGAAGATGGAAACCATTTTATGCTCAGGAAAAAAAAAAAAGACTGACAGTCTAGAGTGACAGAAAAGAAAGAACAATGTATCTAGAATCAGGGGAAGCTGGGTTCAAATCCTAGCTCTGCCACTTACTATATTTGTAACCATGGGTAATTCATTTAACCTCACTGAGCCACAATTTTCTTATTTGTAAAGCAAATAACCCTAAGATTCCTCTCACCTTTAAAATCTATGACATTGGAAATCAACTGGATAAAAGTTATGCTGGAAAACTGAACTTATGGAAATATTCCTAAATTTCAATTCAAATTTTAATTCCAAACCACATATCTGTTATGTATTTCTTTGCTGATACAATGAAAAATTATATAAATTTTGCCTTCAAAAAAATTATAATCTAATCTAGTTCCAGAAAATAAAAGCAGAAGCTGTCATCATATGTAGGCACTAACTCATCACATTGCAAAGACCATTCAATTAGAAAGACCATAGTTTACTATGCCAGTTCTCTCCCTACCCCCAAATTCAATCATTGATATTCTTTCCTGGTAAAGTGCAAGATTACTTGACAGTAAAAAACAAACAGAAAACAACTATCTAAACTTAACCAAAGCAAATCTTTGCATACCAAGGTCCTGCACCAAGTAACAACTAAGGATATATACATGTTGTTTGTTTCAAAATGTTGTAGTTGTCTAACCCATCATGTGTTGTTGTAATATTTCTTTTGCATATTTATGACTTATGTGTATTTTGATCTTGGAATTTAAGTTCTTAAAAGCAAATCCTTTGTAAAATCCTTAAAAGACTATGGAAGCATAATTATAAGGTAGGAACAATTTTATATAACTCCCTAATTCTCTAACCTAGGCTAAAGAGTATGCATTTAGAGATGTAAATACTTAATGATAATTTTAATGTTATTCAGTGAAACAACATGGGGCAATCAAAATCTCAAACTATTAAGGGCCTGAAAGCTTTAATTGAGGTCAAAAGGTTGAAGCAAAGAACAGCAAGATGGAAAGGATTGCCTTACTAATTAATACTTTAAGGGAGTTACTTTATGAAAGAGAAATTTAGGCCAAAGGATGGAGAAAATGGAGCTGGGAAGCAAGGTTTGGAGGAAGAAAAAGATGACAGAAGAAACAAAGATGATACAAGCAGTTACTCTCCTGAGGAAACTAGCACCTCACTACTGAGTCCTCCTTGAAGCTCATTTCAGTTAGCTTCCCATTTTGGAAGAAGCCATGCAGGCCCTAGCTTCTGATCTCAATATCCCTCAATTCAAGGACTCCCTTGAAACTTGTGGGCAACTGCCCAAACAGACTAACTGTTTCTGGAATCTTCCCTCTCAGACTACAATGTGATTGGCTCACAGCAAGCTAAAGCCAACTGTCAGCTCCCTTAAGGCTAAAAGAGAAAGATAAAATTTGTTGTCTTCTAAAACAATATACTCCTGTGTTGTTCATATTCTCCAGGTGAACATGCCATTTCCTCTTCACCTTCCAAAGATGTAGCTCCTGACAAACTCCAGGGAGTAGTAACAAGCCTAAGGGCTGAATTATCAGATGCCCAAATGCACTCTCTGCTGAGTCACTGTCAGGTGTGCTTCAGCGACACTACATGGGGACTTGGTCTTAGTCTGGGGACAGGCTATTTATCCATCAGCTTTTCCATGAGATGCCAGCTCTGCCTCTTTCTGCCTGTGGGATCTCTGAGCATGTCAGGTGACCTCTCTGGGCCTTGTTTCTCTCCTCCATAAAGTGACTTCTAAAGTCCCTTCCAGTACTAAGTGTATGATCCTTATTATCACGTGTAATACTCAAGCTTCCATCCCTTCCTCTGTTCTCTCAACATTCCCTTTTCTTAATTCTCTCCCATTCATTCATTTGCAGCTCCTTCTATATTAGCCCAAAAATAGTAGCTGATCAAATTCATAGTAAAGGCATAAATATAAAAATGAACTCACTTGACCCATTTAATTGATGCTTTATCCCAACTTAGTGCTTTAATCTCTATTGGGAGAAAAATTCTGTTTTGTGTCATGGACTCCTTTGGCAGTGTGAATTCTATGGACTCCTCAGAATAATATTTTTAAATGCATAAAATAAAATTAAATATATAGGATTAACAAGGAAACTAGTTATACTGAAAAAGTTATCTTTTTAAAATATTTGCAGACTTCTCATTAAAAATTAATTTCTCTTTTAGATTTTGGGGGAAAAAAATCTCAGAAAGGAGAATAATCACACATAATCATATATTTAAGAAAACCTAATTTTAAAAATTCTGTCATGTGCTAGATGGAACAGAAAAATGTTTTTTTGTTTCGTTTTCTATTTTAGAGAGATAGCTAGCTATTTCCTAGTTCTCCTGTTCTGTATGTATAATGGTCACCCCTAGGCCCAATCCCAACTGCTGATCTGCAGGAAACTCTGACTGGCTCCATTTCTCACCTGGACTACCTCACCCTTCCTTGGACATGTTAAATTCTGTGAAGATCCCCTTTGAGATCTACTTTAACCTTACTGCAGCTCAGAACTCTAGATCTCAAGCAGTGAATTAGCTTCCTAGAGAGGCTACAAGATCCAAAGGTGTAGGTGTCTGATCATTAAGTCTGGCTTGTTATTGAGAGAGGATACTCACTTGTATACAAGTGTTTAGCAACATTTCCTAAAAGAGATTAAATATGTTTCCCATTATTTTGTTTATACCACAAATTTTCTCAGGAAAACTTTTCTGCATAAACAATACAAAAGTTAATCCCAGCACAACCAGAATTACCAAAAATTTTCGTCTATTAGAATACAGATCAGATTCTGTTACAGTGATTTTTTTAAAATATATAAATTTTTTAGAAATGAATATATTTTGCTTACCTTTAAAGATCTTTCTTTTTTCACTTTAAGGTTTTCAATTTCTGCTTTCAGATTTTCATTTTCATTACTCAAAGATAACAAGCTCTCTTTGACTTCTTTGAACTTCAGCTCAAAACATTGACGCTCTTCCTTTTGTTTTTCTGTCCAGGCTGAGAGCTCTTCAAATCGTCCCTTCATAGTTTGGTTATTTAGCTTCATGGCCTCTGTACACAATTCACAATGAAGGCATCAGTTGACAAGAAGTGAACTAATATAGTGATTTGAAGAGTAAAAGTACCCAATTAAATTTCTCCATAGATAACTTTGTTACCTGGATATAAAAAAATCAACTTAGTTCAATGGATAGCAAGAAAAAGTCTTAATGACTAGGTAAAAAGATAGAACAGGCATTTCAGTTTTTAGAGCTTCAGGCACCCTAAATTATTTAACTCCAATATGAATATATGCTAGTATACAGTAGATAAAGTATTGGTTCAGGAATCCTAGATTCCTAGACCTTTCTAGAAAAGCGATAATACAATGCTTTCTTTCTTTAAAAGGTAGAATTTATTTAGAAGTACCCTCCCTTTAAATATCTTGTTTAAAAATTTTTTGTAAATGTGCTATACATTAATACTCTTGATTCTGACCTATGTGCAAATGTTAAACAATTAGAAGTTTAACTCTGTCAAAAGCCAAATGCTAACACATGGTTATCTCCAGGGAAACAGAGAGAAAGCAGACTATAAAAATATCCAATTCCTAGGCCTTTATAACAGATTATATTTCACAAACTATACAGGGAAATATGAGAAATAAAAATAAACTTAGAGGCCAGTTATCATTTTTACCTTTTAACTGATGGTTCTCAATAAGAAGCTCCTTCATCTGTTTCAGCATCTCCTCTGGAGTGAATGTATCCAGGTCTGGATGAGCCAAATTCTGTGGTCCATTTCCTGTGCTTTTCTTAGAGCAATCCCCATTTTCAGCTGGGTCACTCAGTGATTGGTGGGACATTGTAGCAGCTTCTATAAGACAACCACATTAAAAAATACAGATTCTCTCGGTGATCCTGGCTAAGTCACTTAACCCCAGTTGCCTCAGGGGGAAAAAAATCCAGATTCTTTTCTCCATAAAACAGAAGTGGATAGAAAAGTGAATTAAAAGCCAGAATTCTACAATATAGTGTTTACAAGAAATATGTTTGAAGCAGTGAGATACATATACAGTAAAGTTAAAAAGCTGGAGCAGAATTTATTATGCTTCAGCTGAAGTAAAAAAAGCAGGGGTAGCGATCTTGATCTCAGATTAAGCAAAAACAAAAATAGATCTAATTAAAAGAGATAAGAAAGGAAACTACAACTTGCTGAAGGGTACCATAAATAATAAAATAATAAGAATACCAAACATATATGCAAAGTAGTATAGCATCCAAATTCCTAGGAAAAGTTATGAGGTGCAAGAAGAAATAGATCAACCTCCCTCTATCAAAATTAGATAAATTTAACCACAAAATAAACAAGAAGTTAAGGTGGTAAATAGAATTTTAGAAAAGTTAGGTGTGATAAGACCTTTGGAGAAAACTGAATGGGATAGAAAAGAATATACTTTTTTTCTCAGCACTGCATGACACCTACATAAAAATGAACCATGTATTAGTGAATAAGGTTCTTGATCCAGCCATTTTGTAGAACAGTGCCCAAAGAGCTATCAAATTGTGTATACCTTTTGATCCAGTGCCACTACAGGGTCTATATGCCAAAGAGAGCTTAAAATAGAGGGAAAGGACCCACCTAACATGTGCAAAAAAAGTTTATAGAAACTTTTTGTAGTGGCCAAAAACTGAAGGAACTGAAAATTGTAGAGGACTACAACTCTAAAGAAGTATACTTGAAACAAGGTGTTAACTCAGTGGAATTGACGAGATAATGGTTCTCTAGTTCACATATATCTAGTATGATATAATGATATAATCACTTTAGTTTGATATAATGATATAATCACTCTAGATTGGCTTATACTTGGTATATTATAATGATGTAACTGTAATAGAGTATTTAAGGGCCGAGAGAACTGGGAACAGTCAGACTCAGACTGAGACTGGTTGAAACTGCCAGACTGCTGGAGGAGACTGAATCAGACTGAGATTGGGTCAAACTATGACAGATACAGACTGTGAAGGAGACAATAAAGACTTTGGACTCTAGTCTTGTCCATTCTCGTGGAGACTATCCTGTTGAGACCAAGGCTCTTCCGGAGGACCTCCAGAAAGCTAGCCCAAACATTACAGAAAATTATGAGGATGCCCATCAGTTGAGGAATGACTGAATAAGTTATGGTATGTGAATATAATAAAATAAGATTGTTCTATAAGAAATGATAAGCAGGGTGATTTTAGAAAATCCTGGAAAGGCTTACATGAACTGATGCTGAATGAAGTAAGCAGAACCAGGAAGACACTATCAGTAAGACTGTGTTGACCAATTACGATAGACTTAGTTCTTTTCAGCAATACAGTGATCCAAGACAATTCCAATAAACTTGGGATAGAAAATACCATTTGTATCCAGAGAAAGAACTATGGAGACTGAATGTGGACTAAAGCATAACTATCTTCACCTTAAAAAAAAAAAAAAAAAGTCCTTGTTTTTGTTATTATTGTGGTTTTTCCCTTTTGTTCTGATTTTTCTTTCCCAACATGAATCATTTGGAAATGTTAAAAATTGATTCTACATGTATAACCTATATCAGTTAGCTTGCTGTATTGGGGAGGGAGAGAGAGAGAAATAAATTGGAACTCAAAATCTTACAAAAATGAGTGTTGAAAACCATGTTTATTTGTAATTGGAGATTCCTTTGAAGTTCCTTTGAAGAACTATTTTGAAACTGACTAGATTATAATAACATATTTTTATGTTAGTATTTAGCAAAATATTATGTTATCTATTTGCCTTTTAACTTTGCTAAATACATGTCATGAATAACATAAACACAGTTTTGCATTAAGGAATTAAAGGCCTTATTTATATTTATTAAAAAAAAAAAAAAAACAAGTTCTTCCCCACATTCAAGCACTAGATTATAAAATTCCCCATAAATACACAAAAATTTCAATATTTACTCCTTAACATAAAATATTTTAAAAGGCAGTTATTTTTTCTTCCAAAACTTTCCTTTTTTCATGGTATTTTCACTTCTTCTGAGATCAGAGGGAAAGCCATCTTTACATCCTAAATGGTCTTAAAAATAAAAAATGTTAGTCTTTCTTTTAACAAGTAAATAAAACGTAGTTCCAAACACTGTATATGGGGGGTAAGGTGGGGCAGAGAAAAAAAACAAACACCAGTAGGTTAGAAATAGGAATAGAAATAGAAATAGGAAACAAGTAGCAAATATGAGAAAACTACTGATTTGGTATAGTCATACAACATACAATAATTGTTCACATCTGGATCTTAGTAAACATTACCAAATCAACTTTTACCATTCAGATCCCTAAATTGATGTGCCCCCATTTTATATCTACTTGTGATACTTTAACTTCTTTGGGTTTAAGTTCTAGTTTACTTCTGTAAAGATAGTATTGTATGCCTAAGCCTTCAACAAGTTACAAAATAGAAAAATAGATTTAAAAAATGAAAAAATTTCTCAAGGACAAAATATAGACGTATCAATGGAATTTCCCTAACTTGAAAGTTTTATAGATGGATTGTTTATATATTTTATAAATTTATCAAAGTGGGTGGATGAATATGCTGGAGTTTTCTTTAGCTTTATTTACTAGTCACTTATTCCCTGAGATAAAAACAAAAAAAGCATAAATCTACAAGTCTAAATAGTAAATTGTGGAGCAAATAATTTAAACTGTCTATAACTCAGTTTCTGCATCTTAGACTAGAAATAACAAACATCTCTTTTCATTAAAGTTGTTTCTGAAACCGAGGGCCATCTCAGATGAAATTTATTCCACAAAACATTCCCTGACTTTCTACAAACCATATGCTCAGTCTTTAAGTTTCTCTCTTTAAAAAATAAACCATTTTGTGTTTATTTGAGGGAGTAAGATTGAGTGACTATTAATGAAGCAGACAAATAATTAAGTGGAAAATGATCAAGAACTTTAGCATTTGGTAATATGTGGATGTTTAAATCTATTGCCTTACTGCAAACAGTTAAGTGTAAACTCTACTGCTCCTTGGCCACTCACCCCCTTTCTGAGAAGTTGCCCATTTACTTTTTCCATTGCATCTAAACTATTTCTATATCCTTCCTCCTTTGATGTCAAAAGATTAGAATGGATTTAAGATGTTCAGGAAAAGGCTAGTGAGAAAGTTTTAATACTCATGAAAGCTAGATAAACAACCTCTAAAGCCAAAAAGTAGGAAAAGTACTGGAATGATAGAGTAAAAACAAATGGAAATCTTTTGTGACTGAAAACCAACAGAGGTAGTATTTTCTAAGATTCTTCTCCCTTGAAGGCTGGCTTACTGATTAAAACTTCATATGTGGAGGATCAATCCTCCTATCCCTTTAAGAGTTTTCAATCTCCATTAGTATTCCAGGAAAAAAAATGAAAAAAATTTTAGGAAAATATCTTCCCCTCATTCCTGTATTTGCTCAATCTTCCCACCTGTACATTTGAACTTATTCCTTCTGGGTAAAACTAGATTAAAGCTTAAATTCTTTTTTTTTTTCTCCAATTTTCAAAAACATTTTTATTAAAAGTTTTGAGTTCCAAATTCTATCCTTTCCCTCCTCTCTTCTTCTCCTCCCCCCAAAGTAAGTAATTGGGTGTTATGCATGTACAATTATGTAAAACATTTCCATATTAAGCATTTAAATTTTTTTTAGATTTAACATTTTTTAACTTAATTTTTTTCTCGTTTTTCAGTTTTTTTCTTAAACTTAAATACAAAAAGAAAAATGAATTTCCATGTGCTATGTGTACAACAGAACATAAGAGGAATCAAAATATAAAGCAATAAATTTCCATTTCAAGAAAATTAATATAATAAATCCTACATATTATGTTCAGAGCTGTCTATCTTTTCTTTGCTTCCTAGTAGATTTATTTATTCTCTGCTATGAACTTTTTACTTTATTCTTTTTCCTCCTTTTTTCCCCTCCCCAGGATTACAATTAAGTCTGTCTATCTATCTATCTATCTATCTATATATATATATACATACATATATATATATACATATATATATACACACACACAGACATACAAGAATTTATATATAGATATCTATAATCATATGTTCATCTAGATCTATATATGTAAGACCATATAATGCTTGTTTTTCCTTTTGTTTCTTAGAAAGTGGATAACATCTTTTATAAATCCAAGTCTTTCCATATTTTTCTATCATTTTTATCACAGCAATATTCCAACCTCATATTGTCTAGTTAAAGAATCTAAAAACATTGATAAAATATGGCTGACCCATAGTAATATAGCAATTTTTCTTCTGTTTAATCTATTTTAGCTTTAACTTTCTCTGAGATCATGATTACTACCCTTTCTTTTTTACACACTTGCACTGCTGATCTTTATATTTGTTATATACCTCATTTTTTAGCCCTCCTGACTACTCTGCTTTATTTCTACCCCTATTAGCCCTATTAACCTATTACCACCTAAAATCCCTCTTTTATCCATTCTCCTCACCCTTTCCCCTTGCTCTCCTAATTCTATCTGAATTTAGAAGATTTATTGTGCTTTAATGTTTGCAAAATATTTCACATATATTATCTCATTAGATATTTTTGAAGCAAGTGCTATTATTATCTTACCAAAGAGGAAACAGGACCAGAGATTAAGGGAATTTCCTGGGATGAAGGAAGGAGACAGGTGCTGAACTTTGATGCTCCTAATTCTGAAATTATAGTTAATGGAGGGTTTATCTGCAGTAGGATTTAGAGCTGAAAAGAACCTTAAAAATCACCACCTAGTCCAGAGACTCAAGCTTTTGATGTCCTGGGTTCCTTGGGCCTCTGATGTAGCTCATGAACCTTTCTCAGAATAATGTTTTTAAAATGCCTAAAATAAAATACAAAGGATTACAAAGAAAACCATGCGATACACCTATTAAAATATTTAAACAAGTTCATGGATTTCATATTAAGAGCCCCAGATCTAGACCAATTCCCTCATCTTAAAGACAAGGAAGACAGATGATTTACAAACTAATTCAAAGACTTTGAATACTTAACATGAACACTACATTGATAAAACACTGCACTGATAAAAACTTTCAGATTTTATTAACAGTTCAGATTCATCATTACACGGATCTGCTATCATGCTCTAGCAATATGATAGTGTCGGTTAGCATAATACTAGCTAATAGAGAACTTCAAATATGAATACTTGGTATCTCATTTGGGAAACTGGGAATAAATCTTTACATTTTGAAAGTTTACAGACACAGGAATACCAATTCATGTATACTTCTAATAAAGTTCACCTGTATATACTGTTTTTTTAAAATAATGTTTTATTGACAGAACATATGCATAGGTAATTTTTTACAACACTATCTCTTGCACTCACTTCTGTTCCAACTTTTCCCTTCCTTCCCTCTACTCCCTCCCCTAGATGGCAGGCAGTCTTATACATGTTAAATATGTTATAGTATATCCTAGATACAAGACATGTGTGCAAAATATACATACTGTTTTGAGGTTTATAAAATTATTTTCTTTACAACTTTTTGAGGTAATAGTGAAATATTATCCCCATTTTATAGAAGAAACTGAGAGTGATTTTCTAGAGGCCTTAGAGATGTCAGTACCTATAAGTGAACCTATGTCTCTTGCCTTCAAGTTCACATAATACTTTGTCCATTACAATAGGATCGATTTTGTTAACTAATTCAACTTTAAACTTTCTTTTTTCAGCAAAAATGGTGTTTAAAGGTTAATTTATTCAAGTATATAATTCAAAGATTTCATTGATATGGAGTTAATTAAAACTTCTGGAAGTATTGAAGCAAAATATTTAAAGTTTTTTAAATTCAGAGTCCAACTTCCAACCTATCGCAAAACTACCTTCTATAGTATCCTGAGAAAGTGTCATACAGACTGTGTTTACCTCTAGAGATAATGACTTCATTACCTCTTAAAGCAGATACTGTTTCTATTCCGGGACAGTTCCATCCATTAGCAAGATCTTCATTTTGAGATGAAATCTAACTTTTTGTGATTTCTACAGACTATTCCTATTTTCCTTCTCTAAAACAGAAGTGACAAACCCCTGGAGGTAGAGAACTACAACATTCCCTCAGTGTACTTGGGAAACTGTACTTGGGAAATATTTAACAAAATAAAAATACAATAAAACAGAATACATTTGTTCAATTAACTGAATCTATCACCACTTTTAGAAAAACATTCAAGGCAAATCTGGAGATTAAATATTCATTTAGGAAAAGAACCATTTAATTTTAATTTAATATTATTTTGGTGTAAATATGTGAATTCATCTCAGTAGAGAACTCTAATATGTAGAGCCTCCTTCTCCTGATGCAAATCTTTGTAACTTAATAGTCAGCTACCTCAAGGTTGAAGTGACTTGCCTAAGGTCGCACAGCAGCCTTGAGGCAGTACTTGAATCCAGGTCTCCTTGACTCTAAGGCCAGTCCTCTAATCCATTTTGATCTGATTTCTTATTTTCTCTAAGGTGGGTGCATACAATGAATGACTTAACCATATACTGAAGCATCAAGACAGAGACAGGGTCTAGCTGATGGACCAATAGCTTCAAACTCTACTGGAAATAAGGCTTGAGGTCACACAAATTAGCATTGTCTATTTTCTCTGGCATTTTTGTTTATTTTTGAAAACATTTTCCAATTATATTTAATATATTTATTATATTTTTCTGGCTAAATGGTAAACACTGCCAGAATTTTTTAAAAAATCAAATAAATGTATTCTTATTTCCACTGAGATATAAGGAGAAATTTACATTATTACTTTATTAATTTCAAAAAACCCACTGAGTGCTTAAGGCCACAAATCTGAAATTGGGGGTTGGGGTTGGGGAGGGAAGATAAGGGGAGAGATAGCTAGTATCCATTAGTAGAAATATCCTCTTGAAGGGAGGAAGGGATTGTACAGGGCATGACATAGAAACAAACATCTTCCAAGAAATCAAATTATTGCTTCTTTCTTAAAAAAAAAAAAAATTACAGGGCAGCTAGGTGGTCTGTATAGAACCAGCCCTGAAGTTAGGAGGACCTGAGTTCCAATTTGACCTCAGAAACAACACTTCCTAGCTGTGTGACTCTGGGTAAGTCACTTAACTCCAATTGCCTTGGGGGGAGGGGGAATAACTTGGTAATAAGTTGCCTGTAGAGATGCTATTCCCAATAAAAAGTAAGCTCCTTGAGGGCAAAAACAAACATTTGTTTTTCCTTTTGTTCATGACATCTAGCAAGTGCCTTGAACATATCCAATAAATCAGCTGCTAAGTCTTGTCTATTCTACCACCATGGCTCTCTCATATCTATCCTCTTCTCCACTCAGGTGGTTTTTACTCTAGTTCAGTCTGGACAACTGAAACACCCTCCTCATTTTCCTCCCTGCCTCAAGTTTCTCCTTTTTTCCCTTCACTTCTCAACTTTCACATTAACCCCTGCCTCCAGTAATTTCATTTTTCCTTAAAAGTTACTGAGACCATCGTGGATATCTGGCTAAGTTGAGATAAAGTTACTCCTGATCTTGTGAGTACCAGCCAGGAAGAAAGAGCTTAAGGGGCTCTCTAATGCTTCGCTGACCACAACGAGCAACTTAGACAAGGAAGCAATGCTCAATAAATCTAGTATTAACTGTTGAATGACCTGCAAGTATTTACTTTATTCCAAAATTGAATTTAAACAAATTATCAAGAAATTGGCTTGTGTCAGACCCAGCTTATAATTCGATGTCCTTCCTCTAGTTAGTAGAGAAAAATGTTATTTGCTCAAGAAACTT
Organism: Antechinus flavipes; assembly: GCF_016432865.1. NCBI lineage: Eukaryota > Metazoa > Chordata > Mammalia > Dasyuromorphia > Dasyuridae > Antechinus > Antechinus flavipes. The sequence continues at coordinate 162,651,554 of NC_067402.1, forward strand.
CAATGCTTCACTAATGCTTCTAGAAATAAATATATTCTTTGGACTTCCTCGAACTTTCCAGATATATATGTATGCATGTATACATATATATATACATATATACATACATATATATATATATATATATATACATATATACATATATATATATATATATATATGTACATGTACATAGAGACATATTTTCCCTCTACAAATTCTATGGTCCAGCCAAACTTGCTTTCTTGCTCTTCTTTACTCAGGACTTTCCATCTCCAGCTTTAAGACTTTTATACAAGTTGACCTCCATCCCTGAAATGTACTAATCCTTCACCTCTGCATCAGAATCATTTCTTTCAAATCTCAGCTCAAATGCCAACCACAGTGATCATAGATTTAGAACTAGAAGGGACCTCAGATTCTATTTACGCTAACTCTCTCATTTTATTTTATTTTATTTTTACATTTTTATCCACATCAGTGGTGTGTTTTTTTTTTAAATAACTTTTTTATTGACAGAGCCCATGCCAGGGTAATTTTTTACATTATCCCTTGCACTCACTTCTGTTCCAATTTTTCCCCTCCTCCTTCCCTCTCCCCCTATCCCCCAGATGGCAAGCGCTCCTTTACATGTTAAATAGGTTGCAGTATATCCTAGATACAATATATGTGTGCAGAATCGAACAGTTCTCTTGTTGCGCAGGGAGAATTGGATTCAGAAGGTATAAATATAACTCTCTCATTTTAGAAATGAGAAAACAGGTCTAAAGAGGTTAAAGAACTTGCCAAAGATCAGAAAGTAGCCAGGATTCCAAAGAGGTTTCCTAACTCCAAATTGAACTGTCTTTCCATCTCACCATATGCTTATCTTCTAATTTCATCAACATTCTATGGTAGGCAATAGATATTCCTCACACTCTCTCCCTTATCTTAAATTTAACTTATATATATGTATTTATTTTCAATATATATGCAAAAAAATATATCAAGTGTTCCAAAAGCTTGATTTTTGGAAAATCTTGTGTGTATACATGTATACACATGTACATATATATGTGGGAGTGATCTATAGAGAGATAGATGGATAGACAAAATAGATGGATAGACAAACTGATAGAAAGATAGCTAGTCTCTAAGTGACATGAGGTATTTCTATATTCTCAAAGGGTTCCAGAGGAGTACTTTTTTGTTGTTGTTTGGTAAAAGTACCACACACACATGCATGTGCATCTTATGTTCTGGTATAGAATGCCAGCTCGTTTCAGTATTTGTTCTTGGTATTCCCAGCACACAACACAGTGTCTAGCACATTAATAAATGCCTGAATATTTTTCTATTTAAGTGGATTCACTTAATTGGTGATAAATTGTTTAACTTGTGGCCTTAAAAGGAAATTCTTTTATTTTGATTTTTACCAAAAGTGGCCTCTGCAAGAAAAACACCAAAGAATCTTCATAGGACAAACTGAATACCATCATTGTTTTCTAAGATGCAAATTTTTTTTAAAGTCATTTGTTTATTCAGACTCATGACAGCAGTCTGGTCCTGACCATCCCCATCAGAACTTTCTAGTACAATCCAAACTGAACAGTGACTTGCAGAACGGCCCGTAGTTTTAGCTTTCCTCCTCACTCAACCCCAGGGTCTCAGTTCATCCAAAGCCGCAGCACGTTAGCTTTAAACAGCTTAGTACTCAGATGCTGATGACACTTTTAATACGGCAGGTTTTACGCACTTGACCTTACAGACATCAGGGAGAGGTCCACAGAATGGCCTCTTTACATTTTGGGCGGAGTGAGTGCCCTTCCTACTCCTCTCTCTTCCCGATCTTCGGTGACAGTCCTCTACTACGTCTCTCCTTAGCTCCGGTGCTTTGCTTTCCCTCCCCCTTTCTGAAAAGTCACATCCCACGGCTGGGGGAGCTCCCTCTCCCGGGCGCACATCTTTATATGCAGGGGCTTCCACCCCGGAGCAGTTTCTCGGTCCAGCCAAAGCGTCCCCGTGAGTTCATACAGTCCTGTGGGGCTACCCCGACGGCCCCCAGCATGACCGCGGGCGGGGCCTTGTCCCCTCCCACCTCCTGGCCCGCCCGGATAGGTTCCAGGCACCAAGTGGCCGGGCCACTCAGTCCCCAGCCACCGAGAGCGGGCGCAGGGGCCCCTCTACCACCCAGGGGCCGAGGCAGGGCCGCTAGCTCCACGCTCCGGGAGGGGCCTCCATCGGAGCCAGCACCTGTCCCGCCCCTCGGCTTTCGTTTTCCAGAAATTTTGGGTTGTCTGAGCGTACAGGTCACCTAAGGTCATCCCTCCCAAGACAGTAGAGGACTCTGAAATAGCAAATGAAATGACAAGGCCAAGGTCACGACGTAGAAAGCGGCGGGCAAGAGATTTGAACCCTAAACCTTGGACAGAGTTCCATGCTCTCCCCGAGGCTCCTCGCCGCGGCCCTCTGCACTCGCGGCGCCGGATGCGGACAGCCCCAACCAGGTCCTCCTTTCGGGCGTGTACGGGTGGCCCAGCCCCTCTCTCGACTTACCGGCGCGGTAGCAGTCAGTCGTGCAGATCGGCCGGGTCACAGCTTCCTCGGCTCCATTCCAGGATGCCAGGGGGTAGGAGCCGGCCAAAAATACAGCTCACCGGGCCCGCAGCTGGCCAGGCAGCGGGGGAGGACCCGAGAGCTAGAGGAGTAGCGTCTGTTGTGAAGCTCCTGGCCCCGCCCCGAGCCGCTCAGCTGACCGGCCGGAGCCCGCCCCCGCCCCGCCAGGGGAATTTCCCCGGCTCTTCCCACAATCGCCTCCGCCCTCTCTTCTTCTACACTGCTCTTGAGCTCTTGCCCTTCGGCTCCCATTGCCCGCAGCTGCGCTGAGCCACGTGCCCGCGGAGTGCAGCCCAGAGGCCCCGCCCTCTCCGCCCCGCTCCGGGGTGGTCACGCCTCTCTTCGGTGCGTCATTTCCCTCCTTCCTCTCCCTATTGCCGATTCATTCTTGGTTTCCTGACGCGGCTCCGGGATTCCTCAGGTCTTCCCCAGCCTGAGTGAGGGTCCGTGTGGCCCATGGGAAGAGCCAGCGGGAGTCGCTCTATGCTGAAAAAAGATCCAGCTCCTGCAGAGTATATAAGTCAAAGGGAACCCAAGAACTAGAAATCCTTCTAGACCACCTTTCCCCAAGGAAGATCCCCCTGCAAATCTGACCTTGTTCACGCATACATGCATATGCATGTTATGTACATACGTGACTTCTGATCTGGGATCCTATTTGAATAAATATATGATCTCATCATTAATAATCCATTGTGTAATGACAGTATACCAGAAGCTTAAAACAGTCCCTCTATTGAATTTTGCTCACAGTATTTTGATATTTTTGTTTTTATTTTTTTTTCATTTATTATTTATTTATTTTTCCTCTTTCCCACTTCCCTGCATGGTCCCCCTCAATTCCCACGCCTACCCTCAATCTCCCTCCTCCCCAGCAAAATTAGAGTCACTAGTAGCAAATACACAAAAATCCCCATATTGGTCATGTCCCAGGGCGTAATCAATAATAGTGTTACTGAATAGAAAACCATCTGTGAGGCTGGGAAAAGCTTGGGCATATTGGCTCTGTGATCCTGGGCTAAAGAAGAACAACCACCCAATATTCCAGAGTCTAGAAGATGAAGTGCTAAGAATGAAAGTGGGACTTGGCATAGAAAGCCAGAAGCAGTTAATACTCCCTGAGGCTTCCAGCGAAGGGCAGTGATTGAGTCCTCTCAGCCAAAAGTGAACCTTTTGTTCTTAAGGAAGTCTTGTTCAAGTGGACTTTAAATTACACTTCCAACCCAAGTGTGTAAATGAGAAGTCTTTAGAAACCTCACCTTTACTTACTCAATCTGAAAACCAAGTTAAAACGTCAACCCCCCAGGTTATATTTCCCCCATAAAAGATCACCTCATTGTGTAGTCCTAGGACTCCAAGCTGTATACATTGCCATCTGTCTCAATTTTTTTTTTTTTTTTTTTTTTTTTAACAAATGCTATTAGGTGAATTAAATGTGATTAAACATGGGAGCTTTTTAGGCATGGGAAGCCATTAAAGGGAAGAAAATTCTCAAAATATGGAGCCCCTTAGGGTATGTGTGGGTATGGATGTGTATGTAAGGTGGTGAGGACATCAGCTTTGATTTGATGATAGCATGGATTAATTATATACAGAGACAGACCAAGAGACAGAGGCAGAGAATTTAACACCAGCTGGCTGAGCTAACTCTTTCCAATTCCAGGCATGTTCACTGGCTGTATCTACCATGCCTGGAATCCTCTTCCCTTTCATCTGTCTCCTGGCCTCTATGGCTTCCTTCAAGTCTCAGATAAAGTCCCACCTTCTGCAGGAATAGGGCCTTTTCTCTGAGCTTATTTCTAATTTATCCTCCATATAGCTTGTTTGTATATACTTATCTGCAAGTTGTCTTCACTATTAGACTGTGAACTCCTTCAGAACAGGGGTCATTTTTTGCCTCTCTTCTGTCCTCAGTTTGGCACAGTGCCTAGTATATAATGGGCACTTAATAAATGTCTGTTGACTTGACTCCTTAATCCCAACTGCCATAGCAGGACTAGTGTCTGATATACTGTACCTTAATGTTTGTTTTCTTTTTTTCTCAATCACATGTAAATAAAATTTAACATTTTTTTTAATTTTGAAAACCAAATTCTCCCCTTCTCTCTTTATCTTTTCCTTGAAAAGAGTTTGCATGCATATGCACGCAAAATATTTGCAAATTAGCCATGTTTCAAAAGAAAACGCAGACTAAAAAAACCAAAAATAACAAAAAAAGTTTTTTTTTTTTTTTTAAAGTATGATTCATTGAATTGCTTGCCTTTTCAATGGAGGGGAATGGATAAGGAAGAAAAAAGGTGAGAATTTAGAAATCAAAATTTTTAAAATGAATGTTAAAAATTGTTTTTACATAAAACTAGGAAAAAGAAAATACTAAATAAAATTTAAAATAGATTTTTCTAAGTGTGTTTCAGTCTGTCTTTAGATTTCATCATGTCTTTCTCTGGAAACTGATAGAATTTTTCATTGTTAAGTGAAGAGGGGACTTGGAAACTCTGAAAATCCTTAAAGGAGAAAATCTCCTTCAACTCTGTCTCAGTGAGGGCCTGTCTTGAGGGACAGTTTCATCCTTGTTATCTGGGTGGGGTCAGCTCAGTCCTGAAAATCATTGAAATCAATTCAAATTCCAGCTCTAGCTGAAACCCCAGCCATGAGCCAACTTGGGACTCCACCCATGAGCCCCTTTCAGCTTCTAACCAAAACTCTCATTATAAAAGAGCCAAACTAAAACCCTCTCTTTGTAGAGGTTCCAAACATGCCAGCTCCATGCTTAGCATGCCAAGGAGTCTCTGTCCCCTGGAATACTCTTTCCAGTGTCATCCTCTCTTTATCCTCACCTATTTCCTAACCAGACTTTATGCCTCTCTGTCAGGATTTCTAACCTTGCTTCCAGTCCCCATAATAAACCTCATTTATCAATCTAGGTTTTCGCGTCTGTAAATTCTTTTACAGAGAAACTCCGTGCCACCAGAAGGGAATCTTCAAAACTCCCTATCCTTGCGCCGAATCCCAAGGGGAGCCAAGCCTCTACATTTGGTTCCCTGAACCCTGAACCTGCCACTAGACTTTATCATTTAATTCCCTGATCACCAGAAACCCTAATTTCATTTTGGTTCCCTAAATCTAAATCTCATCATTTAAATACTTTGGATCATTAAATTGCTAAGATTAGCTAAGTTCTTCACAACTGACCATCATACAATATGGTTATTACTAGATTCAGTGTTCTCCTGATTCTGCTCATTTCACTTTGTGTCAGTTCATGTAAATGTCCCCATCCTGTTCGTCATTTCTCACAATTCAATCACATTCACACATTACAATTTCCTCAATTATTCTTCAGTTGATGATGATCCCCTCAATTTCCAATTTTTTTTGGTACCACTAAATGAGCTGTTACAAATATTTTTGTACATATAGGTCTTTTACCTTTTTGTTTATCTTTTTGGAATATGGACTTAGTAGTGGTATTGATTTTATAGCTTTTGGTTTTATAGCCCTTTAATATTATTCCTCTACAGAATAATTGAATCAATTCACAACTCCACCAACAGGGCATTAGTGTCTCAGTTTTCCCACATTTGACCAGATTTTAATTATATTATTCAATCTGATAGATGTGGAATAGTACCTCAGAATTGTTTTAATTTGTATGTTTCTTATCAATAGTAATTTAATTTTTATATGATTATTTTCCTTCTCAAAATGGCCTGTTTATATCTTTTGACCATTTATCAATTATGGAATGTTTTTTATTTTTATATTTTTCATTCGTTCTCTACATATTTGAAAAATGAGATCTTTATTAGAGAAAGTTGTAAATTTTTTTTCAAAGTTCTGATTACTGTATATTTCCTTCCATCCTATTTTCCCTCATTTATCCTATTCACTTCCTTATTTTACCCTCTCTGTTCAAAAATGTTTTGCTCTTACTACCACCCCGCCCAATCATCCTTCCCTTCTATGACCCCCTCTGTCTTTTCTTATCCCCTTCCTTCTTACTTTCCTATAAGCTAAGACAGATTTCTACACCCAACTGAGGGTGTATATTATTCTTTCTTTGAGCTATTTCCAATGAGAGTAAAGTTCAATCACTTCTCTTTATCTCTTCTATCTTCCCCTCTATTGTAAAAGCTCATTCATGCCTCTTTTATGTGAGATGATTTACTTCTGTCTACCTCTTCCTTCCTTCCCCCTTCTGCCAGTACATTCCTCTTACTCACTCCTTAATTTTATTTTTTATATACCATCCCATCAAATTTAACTCATACCAGTGCCCTCTATTTTTACTCCTAACTGCCCTGATAATAACAAAATACTTAGTTCTAGGTATCATTTTCTTATGGAGGAATGTAAACAGTTTAACCTTATTGAATCCTGTATGATTTCTCTTTTGTATTTACCTTTTTTATGATTTTCTTGAGTTTTATATTTGAAATTCTACTTTTTAAGGATTTCTCTTCACTCTATTTCTGTGCCTCTTTTACTACTTGGCCCATTCTGTTAAGGAGTTATTTTCTATGCCTCTTTTACAAAGTTGTTGTCTTTTCTAATTTTCTCCTATTACTCTCATTTCTTTCCTCAATTTCTTTCTCTTTTATTTGATTTTTAAAATCCTTTTTGATCTCTTCCATGAGTTCTTGTTAAGCTTGAATCCAATTCACTTTTTTTTTTTTTTTAATTTTGCTTGTAGCTGTTTTGACAGCTTGTCTTCTGGGTTTTTATCTTCACCTTCAGTGTCAACCATAGTAACTTGTTATGACCAGATTCTTTTTGTTTTGGTGGTTTGCTCATTTTCCAACCTAATTATTGACTAACATTGTGTCAAACTTGGGTTCCCTTCCCAAGATGGAGGGGTCACTGTCTCTGGCTTCAGGCCTTTCTTACTGTTGTTTTCAGAGCTAGTTCTGGGGGTCTGTAGGTTTTGGGGGTTTTGCAAGGTGTGATGATCTAGGGGGAAGTTTGGTCACTGCTCTCCTGGATTGTATTCTGGTCTTTACTCAGGAAGGGGCCTTCCCCTTCCATAGCCTCCCATAGACTAGCACTCCTCCTAGTCTTGGGACCAGGTCCCCTACTCTCTGATAGCCACAACTTCTAGCGCTCCCCTCCGAGTTGGAATTGGGATCAGAATCCCACTATTTCATGAGCTACCATAAGCACTCTTCTCCCCTCTGGAACCATGTCCAGGGCCCATGATCCCCGGCTGCTGCAAATGCTATGGATCCTTTTGGCTTTACGACTGTCACTGGGAACTGTGCATGGACAATGCAGCAAAAAAGGGTGCCTTGCAGTTCCCTTGGTGCTAGTTTTCCAGCACCCCACCCCCCACCACAAAACCCAATCTGGGAGTGGGAGCTCTGGAAATTGCCGCCACCACCAATGCAACCCTTTCCAAGGTCCACTGCTGGCCCCACCACCAGGTTTGGACTGTGAGGTCTTGTTGGACTTCAGACTTGACCATGCTGGATAATAGACCTTTCCTGCTGACCTCTAAATTTCCTTGAGCTTCACAAGCTTTTGTTGGTTCTGCTATTCCAGCATTTGATTTGAGACATTATTTTAGAGTTGTTTAGAGGGGATTTTGGAAGAGCTTGGTTGAAAGCTTCTCTACTTCACCATCTTGGCTCCTATGTAGTACTTTCGAGTTGGATCTGCATTTTAATCTGAATAACCCAGATGGTTCCCACCAATTCTCTATATAATTTTTGAGCAGATATATTAAAATATATCTTAAGATTAAATGAATTTTTTTTTGTAAAATGCTTTTAGTTGCTCAACAAAATAGTTGTATGAGAGGTAGTATAATATAGCCTTGTAAGTACTATTATATTAAAGATAGACAAACAAAAAATTCAGAAAGTAAGAGACGGGAGATTTGGAATTAGAGAAGCTAATGTTTAATTATAGATTTTCAAACTTACTTTTGGAGACCTTGAACAAATCTTCAAGTTCAAAGTCTCAGTTTTTCATCTATAAAAATGAGGGAGTGGAGGTCTTTTGAAATTTTTTCCTAGGTTTAAATCTATAATTCCATGAGGGGCAATTAGTTTATACCATAAAATTGGTATGAAATTCCTGATTCATGTTGACTCTCTAATCAATATATCACCTGATCTTTTGGGTCCTGTCTTAGACATTCTATTTGGAGTAGGCTATCATCAGTGCTTTGATTTCCTTTTCTCTTTCTCTCTTCTTAACTCTTCAGTCTGGCTTCAAACTTCATTGATCAACTGAACCTTCTCTCTCCAAAGTCATCTCTTAGTTGCCAAATGTAATGGTTTTTTCTCAATCCATCTTGACCTCTCTGCAGCCTTTCATATTATTAATCACCCTTTTCTTGATATTCTCTTCTCATTAATTGTTACATACACTACTCTTTCACTCAGCTATCTCCTTGAAGTAGATTATATCACTTTTATATTTATATCCCCAACAGTTATCACTGTGCCCAATATAAAGGAAATGCTTACTAAATGTTTGAGGACTGATGTATATTTTTCAGTATCTATTTTAGTCATATTTATTAAATGCCTATGATATCTTGGGAATTAGGTAGCTAGCAGATGAGAATAAAATGAAATATGATTATATTTTAGTGGGAGTTACATTTAGACATGCATATTTTTTTGCACTAGACCTATGAAGAAGCTTCCTCTTTTAATGCAGATCAGCCCTTGCTCTGAAATTTGTAGTCTTAGAGAATTGCCTGGGTACACTGAGAAATCAACTGATATTTTTAGAATCACAAGATCAGAAGCAAGATTTTTACTTCCTAAATGAAGTAAGTTTGCTAATCATTATATCCTCTTGCCTCTTGCACACACACACACACACACACACACACACACTATTAGCACTAATTTATATATAATTTTTATTTTTTATTAAAGCTTTTTATTTTTAAAACATATGCATGGATAATTTTTCAAGATTAACCCTTGTAAAACCCCCTTCTCTCGTCCTTTCCTCTAGATGGCAAGTAATCCAATATTATATTAGCATTTCCCTACATAGATTAGGCCCATATTTCCTCCTTCTCTCCTACCACAGATATTCATTTCTCTAAAAGGAGACAAAATTGGTCTGGATCTCAGCTCTCTGGTTACATTGGTATATAAAAAGTCACACTTCATGCAGTTAGGGCTTCTCTGACTTAGAGGATTTCTGAAGACCAAGAAAGTTATCATTTTATTTTGCTACTCTACCTTGTTGGCCAGATGTTTCCATATGGAAAATAGCAAGGGCTGTGTCCAGAGAAACTAAGTGCCACTGTACCTTCATTACATATTCTTATTTTGTTAGGGCAAAGTAAACCTCTTTTTATTAATTGTTCAACAACTTGTGAGCACTTCACTTTATCCTGACATTGAATCGGAACTAAGAGAATGCTCTCTAACAACATAAAATCAGGCAAAAATGAAATTATTGGTGAATTTGGAAAAAACCTGTTCATTTGAATTATGGGGATAGAAGTCATATTGTAAAGGCTCAAGACGAGTAGAAGGTGAGAAAGTAAGGGATAAGAGCATCTAATAAGTTCTAAATATTGTGCTAACCACTTAAAAAATATCTCATGCCTATCAGTTGGGGAATGGCTGAATAAGTTATGGCATGTGAAAGTAATGGAATATTATTGTTCTGTTAAAAAATGAAAACGGGGTGGTTTTAGAAAAGCCTGAAAAAATTTACCCCCCACCCCCTGAGAAACTGTGGTTAAGTGACTTGCTCAGGGTCACATAGCTAAGGGTGAATATTTCTTTAAAAAACACAATAGAAGTTCATTTTCTTAGGCAATCCTTTCTTGTTCTTTGTGTATTGAAACATTTGTTGGTTATTTGTTGAAAAGAAAAAAATTAAGCTTTATTATAAAGCAACTCAGCAGATTGTAGATTCAGTTGTCCTTCAGTTCAAATTATAGTGATATGTAGTGCTTCTCTTTCATTGTCTTATAAAAGTCCTTATCCTCCTAAGACACCAGTGTTCTACTGAGATTCTGTTGCATTATGTTGATGAATAGGATGAATATGAAAGAAAATTAAAGTGTTAAAGGACCACTTCTGATATACTGGTATCGAGTCAGATGACAAAGTTTCTTCTTCATTTACTGTTTACTCAAGTGTAAGGTAATATGACTGATTTTTATTATGTAACTCACATACCAATTCTTCCAAAAATCTTTTAAACAATGGAAACATGGTTGAAATTTATATACTATATATATATATATGTTTATATACATGTGTATATATATATCTCCCAGGAGAGATAAAGAAGACTTTGACTAAGTGCAGTGTCTGTGGCAAATGGCAAATGGCAAATGGGACAGATGAGGGAGAGATCTCAACTAAAGAATGGATAGATTGGTGAGATTTGGCAAGTGATCAAATGTGAGGATTAAAACTTTGAGAAGAGTAAAATATGTTTTCATTTTTTCTAGACCTTTCCCACGTCTTAAGAGCTGTTATTAGACTTAGGGGTAGAGTGGAATTTCAAAAAGTATTTGACAGACTAGGAGTGTATGAAGGGAGCAGCTAGGTAGTGCAGTGTATAGAGCTCCAGGCCTGAAATCAGGAGGGCTCATTTTCCTGAGTTCAAATGTGACCTCAGACACTTCCTAGCTATGTGATCCTGAGCAAGTCATTTAGTCTTGTTTGCCTCAGTTTCCTGCACTGTAAAATGAGCTAGAGAAGACATAGCAAATTTGGTATCTTTTCCAAGAAAACCCTAAATGGGTTCATGAAGAACCAGACAAAGCCGAAATAACAATAGCACGGGAAATTAATTGAGGTTCTTAATTTTGGCTCATTCTGTCTCACACAAAGGAAAGGTCAAGACATAAAATAAAACAGCCTAAGTGCAGGAGCTTGGGAGTGGAAATGATAGTCCCTTCAGAATTTGCACCCCTGTTTTCCCTAATTCTTTATCATTCCTTCCACTTCCTATGTTGCCTTCTGACTACAAAAAAGCTTCTTGAGCCAGTGGACAGGACTACTCTGCCACTCCTGTTCCACCAAGGGACCCTCTACTTTCAGCCTACACATGTAGTTTGTTCTAAGGATAATCCTGCGGGGGGAGCTACACTGATGAAAAGGTAGGTTACATTTCCTCACACTCTTTGACTCATTAAATTCTCATCTTGGTGAAGGGAGACTAAAAAGCTTAAGTTGAAAGCTTAAGTTTGGACTTAGTCTTGGGTTTCCCCTTATGTCTAGAATTTCTCCTCTTCCCTTCGCTTAGTTATGCCTCTCAGTTTTCTCATGTGTGAAATGAGGGGGAGAGACAAACTGATCTTTAATTTTCTTTCCAGGTCTGTCATTCTATGATTCCAACTTGATATATTCTTTGGACAGTTCCTAAATTAACTTTTTATTTTTAAATTGTTTTTTAATAGAATATTATTTGAGACAGAAGTCATAGGAATTAAATTTTTAGTAAAAACCTTCATTATCTATACCTGGTTTTCTGAAAAAAATAATATGTAACTAATTCATATTTCTTCTTCATGGTCTGAAAAAATTATTTTTTTCTGTGCCTGTGTGAAAAACCATCTTAGTGTCTAATTACAAAGAGCATCTTAATTTCTTCTCTTTATATAAATAATTGATCTCTTTGTACTGTTGAGGTCAGTGGGGATGTAATCATCTTCCATCTCACTTAAATTCTTTTTAAAATGAGGAAATTTCATTCTTTCAATAAGGATGATGTGTTGTAATTAAAAGAGGACTAAAATGGAAGTCAGAATACCTAAGTTCTAGTCTTAGCTTTGATATTAATAAGTTATTCACTTTTAAGAAGTTACTTCCCTTCTCTTAGTTATGTCTCTCAATTTTCTCATGTGTGAAATGAGGGGGTGAGACAAACTGATCTTTAATTTTCTTTCCAGGTCTGTCATTCTATGATTCTAACTTGATCTATTCTTTGGGCAGTTCCTAAATTAACTTTTTATTTTTAAATTGTTTTTTAATATAATATTATTTTTCCAAATACATGTAAAGATGTTTTTCAACATTCAATTTTGTAAGATTTTGAATTCCAATTTTTTTCCTCTCTTCCCTTTTCTCTCTCTTCCCTTCCTAAGACAACTAGCAATCTAAAAGAGGTTTTACATGGATAATCATTTTTTACATATTTCAGAGCAATAGCTTTCAGTGTTTTTTGTTCTTTAATAAATAAAATGTTTTGTAGATACCTAGGGTAATTTAATATTCTATGTATAATATTTTACAATTATTTACAACCAAAGATGTCACTAAAGAATTGTTAGCATGAATACCTTGGACCATTGTTGCAAATCCTTTAGGGATTTGTGAACTATCAAATGTAAGCCCCTGTCTTAGAGGAATTAAGCAATGTTCTAAAGGCCTTCCTCTGTTATCATATCATTATTGGTTTTTCTTTCTTTCTTTCTTTCTTTCTTTCTTTTTTCTTTCTTTCTTTCTTTCTTTCTTTCTTTCTTTCTTTTTTCTTTCTTTCTTTCTTTCTTTCTTTCTTTCTTTTTTCTTTTCTTTTTTTTTTCCTTTTCTTTCCTTTTATCCACTATACCAACTAGCTGCCCTCATTATTGATTTTTCAAAAAAAATCTCCTGGATACCAATGTAGCATTTTAGCTATCCATCTTTTGTCTATTATCACTATATATATATTACTATGTATACAGATATTACTATATACATGTATGTTGTATGAATATATTATATATGTGTGTATGTGTAAAATCTCCTTTTCCAGACCTAAATACCTTAGATTATAGCTTTTATGCCAATTCATATTTTAGCTGGCAAAATACTATATGGCTTGTTTATGCCTACCACATGTCTGTCAATTAATTACTTTTTAGCTTACTGTAATTTTAATGTCAATTCTATGATTTCCAGACAAGAAGCAATATGGATCATAGAGAGCAGGCCTAGGAGCTGGGAAGACCTGGTCATTCTGCCTCTCATACCTACTATCTGTGGAACTCTGGGCAAATCATTTGATCTCTCAGTGAGCAATTTTGTAACTCTAGAAACTGCTGAGAAGTTGCTGATTTGCTCTGGTAGAGGGAATTGCCTCCTCCAGGAACTTTATGCATTCATGAAATCCCAGATCTGATCACACACACACAGACACACACACATTCAGCAGGCATATCAGCTGAATTCTGGACCCTAATGAGATATCAGAAAAGGACTCTAGTAGACCACTTAATATTCTACTATCAAATTTGTGTAATAGTAGTTACCCTCTAGCTTCCATTGCCTGAATTCCAGGTAGGCTCATTTAACTCCTTCCCCGGGGTTCTCTGATCCCTTTGGGGCTCTCAGTGGGTTTCTTGTCTCTAAGCCACACTGATTATGTTTCCTCAGTTTTAGGAGTTTGAGTATACTGGTTCTGTTTAATCAATTAGCCATCAGATTAGTTTTTACAAAGGAAGACTGACTTCAAAGGTATAATAAAAGCAAATGTACACATTTCTCTTCCCATCCACCCTAAATATCTTGGGAGCAAAATATCCTTTTTCAGCCCAGCAGTCTCTGGGAAAGGGACTGGAATTAGGTTCGCAGCTTAACTGAGTTCCTATATAGCATTAGTTTTATCAAGTTCTGCATCCAAGAACTTGGGTCCTGGGACTCTGGCTTTTCAGAGCTCTCCATACTGAATTAGTTGCAACATCTAACCTGGAATCCTGGAGTCTAAGGTTCCCATGGCTTGAATTCCCAGCCTTTCAGGACTTTGCTTCCTGAACCTAGAACTGAAGAGGATGTGACATGACCAAACATGGTCAAAAAAGTTGGCCAAAACCTTGAGGGAACCAGTCACATGTGAGTTGTGTGTTTTGCCACTTAATAACCCTCATCTGCCTTTAGGAGTCACTGTTTCATTCTGTCTAAAATTTCTTTAGATAATGCAATCATTTACTAATTTTTTTTTTCTGATCTCATTTGTTCCTGTTTCTAATTCTACTGGAAAATCAGAGAAATGGTTTAAAATACAAGAATTGTTGAGGTATTCACTGGTAGTTAACCTGATCTTACCTTGGGGAAAAGGGGGGAAACCAACTGTTCCAATTCTTGCTGAGACAGTGCTCTATTCATGAAGAATTATGGAAAAAGTGGCCTAGTCCTTTTTTTGTGAAAATGGAAGTTCTTAGGAAATACTTCCCACTGCAGCAAATTCAGGAGCTTTAAAATCTGGTCTCACATAGAGTTTTTCTTTTCATTTTTCTTTTCTATTAATTCTGGCAGAAAACTCCATTCTGGCTAGTAACATTTGCCTATAATTACTGCCATTAGGGAGGCCGAGGCTAGTGAGCTCTTCCTTGAATCTTCATTTGGTGGAAAAAGACCAATCATCCTTGATTCTCTGCACTTAACCACCATGCTTGAGCTGCTTTCTAATTCTACTCTTGTAGACCTCTCCTATTGGTGAGTTCTTCCTGGGACCTCCATTTTGGAAAAGGACTCCACACCAGTTATCCATAATTCTTAAGACTTAGCCACCTGGTCTCTACCTAAGTAGCTTCTTCCTCTTCATCCTCACGAACTTTTTAGCTTTTTTGTATTGCTTTCCTCCATTAGACTATGTTTCTTAAGAGCAGAGAATGTTTTTTTGTTTCGAGGTGTATCCCCAGAGTTTAGAGTCAGAGGACTTAAGAGCAGTATTTCTGAGTAAAAGGGCATGTTTATCGCCTTTTGAGCATAATTCCAAATTATTGTCCAGAATAGTTCATCCACTATTCTTAAAGATTATCCCCATCCTAAGTATATTTTTTGCATTGGGATATTAGCTAATAATAATTAGCTAGTGTGAAGTTATCATGATTAGTAGGATATGTAAAAACCAAGTTTTTATTGTAGTTATCGATAATAACTCATATATGACCATTTAGAAATTTGGAGTATAGTTTTTCTAGCCTGTTTAAAAATCTTCCAAATTAGTCTTGTAGGTTTTTAATTAATTTGTCAAAAATATATGAATGTAATACTTTCTGATTAGTTTGCAAGAACAATTAACTCAAGGGAACAAGAGGTTTTACTGACTGATTTTTAAAGATTTTAAACCTTTGTGTAATTGCTGGAAAGGACTGAAAAACAAGAAGCTTGATTTAGTAACCAAGTCAGCAATGCACTCTTTCCTACATATCTTTGTAAAGTATCTTTTTCAACTGTGATAGCCATTTAAACCAAATATTGTAATAAGTTGAATTTACAACCAGATCTTAAAATCATTGTATCTCAAAGTGTTAAATCATGATTTTCAAAGCGATGAGAGGAGAAGGGAGGGAAGAAGACAATTAATTAATTAAAGATTTTTGCATCATTCATTTAAAAGTTATTTTAAAAATTTTTTTTCATCCTCAGCTCAATGCTTTTAATGCTTATTCTTTTTGCCTGTATTCTAGTGTACACATAGAAGTCAAATGATGAATAAATCAATAAAAATTCTCTTTATAATTTAAAGAAAGTGACAAAATGTTCAATTAATGTCAATCATAGGTTTTAGACACAATGTGAGAAGTTTTTGAAAGCCA
Organism: Antechinus flavipes; assembly: GCF_016432865.1. NCBI lineage: Eukaryota > Metazoa > Chordata > Mammalia > Dasyuromorphia > Dasyuridae > Antechinus > Antechinus flavipes. Next base: position 162,667,641 of record NC_067402.1, read on the forward strand.
TTGAATGAAATGAAATGATGACAAATAGGAAGTCTGTTTCTATTGTCTGAAGGATTTAATCACATCCTCTGAATCCTATAAAAATATATTCAATTAACTGAAACTAAAATATATAAAATGATTTTACATATACATACGTATTTGTATCTAATGGTAATCATCTTCAAGAAAGGGGTGGGGAAAGAGAATGAAAAAAAAGAAAAAAAAGAAATTTGCATGATAAATTTATGATATATTTAAAAGGAATAATAAGTTGTATTTAATATGGATTTATAGTTTTATGTGAAATCATCTTTTTTATTATTACACTATATTATGGAAATGTCTTTTTATTTCATAAATTAAAATAGAATAAAATTTAAAAATAAATACATAAATAAGTTAAAAATAAAAAGAATTAACTGAAACTAAAGCGTTCCAGTCAGTGGGAAAAAGGTAGGAAAAAGAATATTCCAGAAAATCCTCTAAGAGGAATCAACTGAGTGGTATGGGCAAGGAGAAGACAGACCTAATATTCACCCTTGGTCTTAATTCTTTGAGTTGAGGAAAACTATATCACTTTCAAAGACATTGGAGGACGCTGGATTTTCTGTCTTACCACCAATATCTGAGAAGCATCCCTGGCTTAAGGAATAACAGTACATGCATTTTGAGTTAAGGATAGAAGGAATGTGAATTCATGACTCCATAAGGAGTACAGAAAAGAAACTATATACCATGCCCTAGGAAAATTTCTTGAGTACCCAATGAATAGGAGAAAAAGACTTTAGCAAATAGGAACTATAATAAAGCTTTACCTCATGTGCTCTCTAAATTTGAGGCCATTTCCTCCTGCATTCTTTATGTATTTCTAGAAGACTATGATACAGACTTTTTGGGGAGATTTTTTTTTTTATTAATTGTTCTTAACAAATACCACTTTCTAAAAGCTCTGATGCTGGTTGATGAAAATTATCATAATTGATAATACTGAAGGGAATCATTCTGAGGGCATTGGATACTCATCTACAAATCTAGAAATCTGAAGCAAAGATGGAGTCTTTCTCTGAGTTCCTAGGTTCATATAGAAGAATGGGTGTTGAGACTGTGATCCACAGAGTTGGGCTACATACATAAAAAAAAATTAGTATAGCAGCAAATATGTGTCATTTATAAATAAATAAATACAGTATACATATATTTGAGATTCATTTTACAGATGTGGACCCTGAAGCCTTGAAAGGTTATAACTGACCTCAGGTTACATGGCAAATTAATGGCAGAACTGGGACAAGATCTACTATGTTCCTCCTCTCAAATTCATTTCATTTCCAACTATATCACATTGCTTGTTGGTTTTGGAGGCTGCAACAAACTCTTTGGTTTTTTTTTTTTTTTTAGCTTAATAATTAATTTAAAAATTTTAAATAATAGCCTTTTATTTTCAAAATACATGCAATTTTCAATATTAACCCTTGCAAAATCTTGTTACAATTTTTTTCTCCTTCCTTCCCTTTCCCTCTCCTTTAGACAGCAAGTAATCCAATAAAGTTAAACATGTACAATATTTCTAAACATATTTCCACATTTATCATGCTGCACAAGAAAAATCAGATCAAAAAAGGAAAAAAAAAGAAAGAAGCAAACTATAACAACAAAAAAGGAGAAAATACCATGTTGTGATCCATGATAGTTAAATTTAATATATTTTTTCCCTTAATTACATGTAGAAATAGTTTTCAACATTCATCTTTGTAAGATTTTGAGCTTTAATTTTTTTCCCTTCCTCCCCTTGCCCAAGACAGCAATCTGATATAGGTTATATATGTATAATCATTTTACTATGTTTCCATTTTAGTCATGTTGAGGAAGAAAACTCAGAACAAAAGAGAAAATCCATGAGAAAGAAAAAAGAAAATACAAAAAAAAAGTAACATATAATATGTTTCACTCTGTTTTCAGACTCCATAATTCTTTTTTTTCTAGACGGGGTCAGCATTTTCTATCATGAGTCCCTTGGGATCATCCTAGATCATTGTATTGCTGAGAAGAGCTGTTACTGTGTACAATGTTCTTCTAGTTCTGTTCACTTTCCTCAGCACTAGTTCATGTAAGTCTTTCCAAGTTTTTTTGAAATCTGCTTGCTCATCATTTCTTAGAGCTACAATAGTATTCCTTTATATTCATATACCACAACTTGTTCAAACATTCCCCAATTGATGAGCATCCCCCTAATTTCTAATTCTTTGCCACCACAAAAAGAGCTTCTTTAAATATATTTATACACGTGGATCCTTTTTTATGATTTCTTTGGGGTACAGATCCAATAGTGGTATTAATGGATCAAAAGGTATGCACAGTTTTATAGCCCTTTGGATATAATTCCAAATTGTTTTCCAGAATGTTTGGATCAGTTCATAACTCCACCAACAATGCACTACTGTTTCAATTTTCCCATATCTTCTCCAACATTTTCATTTTCCTTTTCTGTCACATTAGCCAATCTGATAGGTTTGAGGTGGTATTTCAGAGATGTTTATATTTCTCTAATCAAAACAATATCCTCTTTATATGTTTTCTTTTCCCTAGTCTTGTTAATCTCTTCCTCCCCTTTTGACATCCAGTGTTTGTATATATCCTTTCCTGTTATGAAAACTGCTTTCAGGAAATTATCAAAGCAAGAGAGTCACCTTGGATAGCCTTTTGCATATAATCCAACTGTTTTCACAGTTTGGTCAAAAAGGTTTTCCCTTTTATTTTTTGGTTATACATATGTAGAAATGAAAAACATATTTCCAAATTAGTCATGTTGTGAAATAAAATAGAGACAAAAAATTCTTCAAGACAAATAAAGAAAGTTTAAAAAGTAAGCTGTATTCAGAAACCATCAGTTCTTTCTCTGAGGATGGATAGCATTTTTCAGAGTCATCTTGGATTATTGTATTGCTGAGAATATCTAAGTCATTCACAACTGATCACCTTACAGTATTGCTGTTACTTGTACACAGTACATGTCACTTTGCATCAGTTTCTGTAAGAATTTCTAGGTTTTTCTGAGAGTATCTTGTTCAACATTTTTTATAGTACAATGATATTTTATCAGAATCACATACCACAATTTATTCAGCCATTCCCCAGTTGATGACCCTCAATTTCCAATTCGTTGACACCAAAAAAAAAAGATCTGCAAAAAGCATTTTTATATACATTTATTCTTTTCCTTTTTGCTTTTTATTTCTTTTTGGATATAGACCTTATTGTGATACTGCTAGATCAGATCATATGCATGGTTTAAAGCCTTTTGGGGCATAGTTCCAAATTGCTCTACAGAATGGTTGAATCAGTTCACAACTCCACACAATTCATTCATTTTTCTCACATCTCCTCCAGCATCTGTCATTTTCTTTTTTAGTCCTATTAGCCAATCTAGTAGGTATGAGGTACTACCTGAGAATTGTTTTAATTTACATTTTCCCAATAAATAGTGAATTAGAACATTTTTTCATAAGACTATAGATAGTTATGAGTATTTCAGCTGAAAACTACTCATATCTTTTGATCATTTATCATTTTGGGAGTAGCTTCAAAACCATATGGACCAAAACTATTACAAAATGTCTATGCATGTTTCAAATCAGGGAGGAGGGTCTTCCTTTACAGATCATCATAGAGTCCCTAGTCTTTTCTATACAGAGATTACATCAGCCAAGAACAATACTGCATCTGTTCACCAGGTATCTCTCCAACACCTCGGGATAGTGGTAAACAAGCTACTATTGATGTGATCTATGGTGTGGGCTCTGTCGCCTAATAATGACAGGCACCCAAAAGTTGGGGTTCAGTCGTAAAGAATTCACAATGGCCATTCTTTTTGGTAAAAGGTAGATTTATTTAGGGGAATAGGTTACAGACAAAATGAAGGGATGTAATAGACACTGGGAACGGTAAATATGAAATAGAATTGGGAGAGAATAGGGAAGACAAGTTCCTCAGTGGAACTCACAGTTACCCAGCAGAAAGGGAGCACCCCATGAGGCTGGGGGCATGCCCTTAGCTGGTGTCCTGAAAGGGACTTAGCACCCTAAAAGAGTTAGCTAATAGTAAGGAGGAGAACTGTGGTTGAGAAGATTAGTGGAGTTAGGGGAGATACAACGTGGCCTGAGGGAAGGGAAAAGATATCACAAGGCAAAGTCCCATGGTGAGCTGACCCAAAGCAAGGTAGCAAGAAAGCCAGGGACCATAAGTTGTTTTATAGGGAAATTTTAGCCTCAGGATCTTGTCATAACTTGGATTTCTGACCAGATTACCTTTAGAAGGAAGATACATTGAAGACCTCATCACTATTGGGTATTGCATTTTCCCCTCTGCAGGAATCAGATAAGAACCCCAAAAGGCAGGAGACATTATATCTCAGGGATTTGTAGCCCCCTCCCCCATTGAGGCTTAAAATATTCTTCTAATTTTGGGCACCCTGGCATTCTTAGAAATCCTCAAAGTGGTAGGGTCCTGTGTAGCTCGCTCATTGCCAGGATGGAGAAGGCCATCTTCACATTCAGCTCTACCTTTAAGTTATTGGATTCTCCAGACTTTGAGTTGTGCTCTCAACTCAGACAAAGCACCAACTAGCTCTTTGTTCCTTAATTTGGACTTTGCCTTGCTGTTTGCTTGTACTATCACTTTTCCTGGTTTCTGACACTCTCAATTAGACCACACCTCTGAAAATCCCTGTTGCCTGGTATTGCAAGTCATTCCTACTTGGTCTCGGACTTTGTCTTTTCTTAGGTGTACAGATAATGGTACTATCCTTTTGGCCTGACCTGTGTCTCCATGACTATTGCAATCTGCCTTTGAAACTCTTGGAGTATATGTTCAAAAATGAGAGCTTTAGGTCAGGGAGTCATTGTGTCAAGGATCCCATGGACATTCTGTTGAAGCCTGTGGACCTTTTCCCAGAATAATGTTTTTTTAAAAAACATAGAAAAATACATATGATTACAAGAAAATCAATTCCATTTTTTAAATACAGTTATCAAAATAGTTTAAAAACAAACACACCAACAAACACGTAACTGCTGGTAGGTAAAGAACCTACCAGTCAAGAACCCCTGACCTAGATCAAAGGGTATGAATAGTTCAATGACTCTTCTTGCATAATTCCATAATTGTTTTTCAGGATGTTTGGATCATTGGTGGGCTGATGCCACATCATTTTTCACTTAGCTATTCCTAGAAACTAAAGAAAACATGTTCTAAGCTAGTTAAACAAAATGGGACTTGAAGGTTTCATCTTTGGCCATACTCATTGATATTTCTGGATTTACATAAAAGTCTTTTCTTCCTCTTTCTCTTTCACACCATATACAGATTTAATACAATAAACTGTTTCGTCCTAAACCCAACCTTATCAGATTCCTTTAACAAAATGACTATTATTTCATTCTCTCTCTCCCTTTTCCTCTTGTCTATCTCGCCTCCCCCCATACACAAAGAGCTTTTTGAAGAAATGCTAAAAAAAGAAGGCTGTGGAAAAATCCGTAACATTAAAAAAAAGTATGAATCTTAGTGATCTTTATAATCTTTACAAACATACATTCTTTAAGTAGCAGGAGGTGTTAGAACAGATCCTTATAAATGTGTCTGCAAGATTGTTTTACTTGGTGAGCTATATCTTTCTGGCCCTAACAACCTCTGTCTGCTTCAGTTTCCCCAACAGTAAAATGACTTTATAATAGCATTGACCTCCCAGGTTTGTGATCATGACCAAATGAATAATATTTGTAAAGCAAATATTATCAAATAATAATAACACAGTGACTGGCAGGTAGGTACTTCCTAAATATTAGTTCCCTTTCTTTCAGTCTTTCTTCTGCCCTTTCTCCCTTTCATCCCTCCTGGACAATTGAGTGCCTTAACATCTCGGTGCTCAGGTGACTCCCTAAGACAGTAACTGGCAGAGCAGGATCCAAAAAGCATTAATAAAGGAAGTTTTCTCACTGGTAGTTCCCTATATCAATGAAATCTTAGGTCTGGCCCCCAAACATAATGGATCAAGTGATGTTACAGATGGTCATATGGTTTCATATTTGTCTCTAAGAATATGATAGTCCTTATTAATTCAGAGTGCTCAGCTCTGAACTGAAAGTTTCTTTTCCCATTTGGTTTCATTTTTTATGTGCTCTATAACTATTTCTGAGCCTCTTTTAAATATAACCTTCCTGAATATATGCCTGTTTAGGAGAGTGTTTAGATAATTACTGTGGGAAGTTCAAATTCCAAAAGATTTTTTTCCTTTTTCTTTTTTGGTGGTCAGAAGTAAGTTAAGGAACTTTAAACTTTTAGAATTTGATAGCTCCAGAATGTTTTCTTGAAGAACTTATTTGGCCAGCAGTCAAGGAAAAGGCTTATTTCCTAAAAAGCTTTTCACTTGTTTTATTGTACTGACTACTCAATTATACTGCTTTCACCTATTGTAGTCATTTGACTGACAATTTACCAAGATGAGATTTTCTTTGTGTGCTCTTTCTCCATGCCTGAAAAATAGACATTTACAAATAATCCTTGGAACATTCAGGCATACATTATGTGGATACTGTTGTAAGTTCCACTAAGGAACTTGTCGTTCTCCTTGCTAATTGATAAAACTCCTTTTCCTTGCTAATTCCTGTGTTAATTCACATAATAGATAATGTAAGAAACAAAATATCTTACCAAGAACTCCACTGACTCACTGATGAATACAGGAAAGATTTATTTTACATTCTTATAAGAATGGATGCCTAGGTGAGTAGGACACACTTTTGAAACTCCAAAACTATTTCCTTTCCTGAAGCACAAGTCCCTCCCCTGATTCCTTGTTAATTGGATGTTACATGACATGAATCTCCATCTCGTATTACAAAGCCAGTCCCTGGTCCAAAGAGCTTCCTTCTGGAAGGGGGAAAGTAACAGAAGAGGGGTTACTTTTCAAATCTCAGGTCACCACCCCTGATTACAAAAGTCAGCCCCTGTCCCCAAGGAGCTTATATTCTTTTTGGGGAAGATACCCTCTACCTTTGATTATTCCTTTATGTCCTTGATGTCCATTTTTCACAATTGTAAAACTTTGTAATCTATGATGTATGGCTTGTCATGGTTGCTCCATGTCATGAACTTTTATATAATATCCTTTTTATAATTTATTGCTCTCCCAAACCTATTTCTATTTACCAATCTTGATGCTTATTTTACTTCATCAGTATGGCCCAACTGGAACTGGCCAGTTGGGTCCCTAGTTGGGCAACTGCCACTCACAGATGGATGATTGTCCTTAATTCATGTTCTTATATGAACACACATGCTACCTTCAATGAATTCCTTTTTAATTTTGAAAATCTGCCCAAATTAAAGACACAAAAAGGCTTGTAAGCATTAGCAATGTCATTAGATTATTATTTGTTGTTGTTTCAGTTGTGTCCAATTATTTGTGATCCATTTGGGGTTTTCTTGGCATTAATAAAGCTAACTTTACTCTTTGGAGTACAGAACAATGGTGTGTGCTTGCATTTTAAATGGGAACGTGGATTGCTTTTTCTTTGTTAAGCAGTATGATTGATTAACTATACTGGGCTGATATATGATCTGGTTTCTTTCTCAATTTCATCTCTAATGTCATAGAATCACTTATTACTTTGGTTAAATGGATTCAAAAACAGGTTGTTTATCTGTTAAAAGGAAATAATATCCACTCTTTAAAGACCTCACAAGAGATGTTATGTCAGTGCTTTCAGGAATTATTTCTATAATATATTGCTGGAGAAGTGTGGTTGAAAATATAGAACACAGACTCTGGGATTCTGGGAAAATGGTGGAATGGGTCAGAAAATTCTAAGTTCTCCAAATATCTCTCTCCTCTCTCTGCTCAAAGACATTGCTTCAAAATGAATGTTGGAGCCACAGAAATAAATACAAGTTGGGGTAAAGTAGTCCAATTAAGACAACTTAAGAAAACTTCAGGAAAGATCTTATTCTAGGGATTAAGGACCTGCCCTACTAAAATGCAAATATCTCCAGATAGATTCTGAAGAATCAACAAACAACGAACCCTGGGAGTTTCTCTATTCAGAGGCAGCCTTCAGGAATTTTCATTTCCTGAACTATTGTAGGGGTTGGACAGCCAAGCTGGGCCCTAGACCAAGCTCAGAAAATAACAGTGAGAAGAATCTGAGTCTTGGGGGGCCACTCTCCACACCAAGACTAGAGCCAATTATAATAATAAACTTCTGGAAATAAAACAAACAAACAAAAAAAGAGTAAGCAAAGGAGAAAGAACCTGACCATAGACAGCTATTGTTAGAAGCATGCTTGACACTGAAATTCAGGTAGCAAGGTAAGCTCATTATAAAGAAATTCAGAGAATTGGACATTTCTGGCCAGAAGCGGGCTGCTCTTCTTTAGGAAGAGGGAACAGTGAGCACAGAAGGAAGAGCTCTATGCAGTTAGTCCAGCACAAGTCCCTCCCTTCAGAAAACACTGGTCAGTTCCCTCTGGGTTACAGTCTTCCTAATATGCTTTGTATGTGTGATTGTACATTTTCCCTAAATATGTATAAGCATGTCTCCCCTCCCTTGTCCTGTGTTTCATGTTCATTTAATGAAACTCTAATTTTACAGGGATGAGTTAAATACTGTGCATGAGGCTCACTAAGTATGTTTAATTAAAATTTTACTTGCCTGGGGCATAAATCCAGGTCATTTGCATTCAACCAATACCTGAGGTTACTTCCCTTGATTTAAGACATTCTTTAATTCTCTTCAGCCAGGATGTACTTAGTAGACCCTAGAATTTATATTACATTCTTTTCTATCGTGGCAATCGAGAGGGAGACTGAGACTCTGAAACTTTTCAACCGTGGAAACAAAACCCTATAATTTTACTTCTCACAGCTAGTATGGAGATAGAATAGAGTTAGGTTCATATTCTGAGGAAAATAGTGAAGTTAAAAAAAAAAGCATTCCTCCTTCAAAGAGAAATGTCAAATGGGCACTGAAATAGCCCAGGCAATAAAATTCAAGACAGCCGCAATGAGTAAAACTTAGAATTTATTTGGTACCGAGCTCGGGACGGAGTTCTGATCGAATTCCGTGCCTCACAGAACTAAAGACAACCTTATAAGCATTTCTGTTCGGCTTGTTACATTTTAATCTGTGATTCGCATTTTACAACAGGAAGATGGGGGTTTTACAGGATAAAAAGGAGAATTGCACCTGGGCAGATGTTTTAACCTAGATAGTTTCGGCTACCACCCTGCCGGAACAGATACCCTTAAGAGCATTGTTGAGCCGGCCCCCAATCTAGCTGAGCAAACTTCTTCTGCTAGCCCAAGGCCCTTGAAGTACGGCAGAAAGGAGGGCCATTTGTCCATTTCACTTCCCCCTTTTCACGTTCATTGTTGTGATTTATCTGAGGCAAACCAGGAATAAGCCATCCTGAGAGCAAAAAAAACTTCCAGGTTCTGTATGCGATCCTGAACGTAAGAGATGAGGCAGTTCCCATTCTTTCAGGTATATTGAAAAAAATACCAGTTTCCCCAATGTTCTATCTCTTCCTCCCCCCTTTTTTTTCTCATGGAAAGGAATTATCAAATGACCATTCCCCATATAAATCCCAAGAGTGAATCAAAATCCCTATACATAACAGACTAGTACAGTAGCATTTCCTTAAAAGCCCTTAAATATAACATCAATAATCACACAATTTTAACAAATCCCATCCCAAATCTTAAACACACAGTAATAGATGATCCAGGCAAGGTTTAACAGTCAGTCATCAACCATTCCCAAAGTCCCTTATATCAGTCCAAAGTACACTAGATGCAGGGTCCAGTCCATGGTCTCATTTTAAAACTGCTGCTTCAGGCTATGAAGTGATAGGAGGCTCTCATTCCTTGCAGAGTGGGTATGTCATGCTGACAATCAAAGCTGATCCCGGTTCCAGAAGCAAACCAATATCTGTAATTTGACCAAAATCTAGAACAAAAACACAAATCTAACACATAAAGATTAGATCAGTCTCGTATAGAAAGACACAGTTCACCAGACTGCTGCAAAACATGAGGAGGCCAAAATAAATTGGCCAGCAGCTTCCTATGTGATGAGACCAGTTTGCTTTACAGGCCAAGCAAATGGCTGCAGTCTTACAGACCCCTGTTAATTGTCCACTTCTCATGTAGAAACCTTAAAGAAACAAAACACAAATATCCAGTAACAGACAGATGACCAGGCGAAATACTTAGTTGCCCAAGCATTTAGGATACATAATTACATATGACCAGACTGAAAATAGCAAGGCATGACACAATTGCATTGCATTAACAGTTGTACTGACCATTGCTCTGATCATAGAGATCAGTTACAGAAGGAAAAAATGCAAGAACATAACTATAACATAACATAAGTAGTTGAGTTTTAACTGCTTATCAATTGTCCCAGTAACTGTCAGAGGGTGGAGCTGTAAAACTCCCAAATAGCATTAACTAATTAACTCTAAGCCCAAAAAACTTTTACCTCCAATAACAGATGTCATTAATCAAATTTCTGATAAATCTTAAACAAAGATTTATCATAACTTTACAGTAATAACAGAAAGAAATTTCGTCTCAGTAAGTTCACAACTTAGAACAATTATCATATCTAGGTAGATGTTATATGAGTGAACATTATACATACAAATCATTTTGCTTTTAAAATACCCAATACATAGAAAAATATCCCAAATTGCATATTGTCCATAACAGAAACATTTTCAAAAGGACAAAGAAAAGAACTATTATGTTCAGAGGCCCTTTAAATAACCTCAGAATGACCCAATACAATCAATTTAAACTTATACAAAAGACCCAATTCCACATAAAAGAATTCAAGAAGGTTTTTAATATAGCAATTAAACTTTTAGAAATACTCGGACCAAAGTATGGATCACATTTATGACCATATTCCTCAACCAAGAAAACTTATCTATCAAAAAAAAAAAAAATTCAATCAATTAACCTAAAAGTAAGCATGTCCTTAAAAAACCACAGTTTACTGCACTGCCGTAATCAGATAAGAAAAAAAAACAGCAGGAACCTACTTAGAAAGGAGAGGGGAGGAGAGGATTCCACGTGGCCACCCTTCCCCCACTCCTGCCCCCTAGGGGAAAAAAAACTTCCCTCAGGTTCCCCACTCAAATTTCCACATGGGGATCCTTTTCAAGCTTTAGCCCAACAGTTTTCTAACATCAGGTTACTTCCCAAGTCCACCCATTTCCAACTTTCTCTTTCTCTCTAGCCATATACTTGAACAATCTCCTTAAAGAACATTCCTACCCAGATGTTCCTTTGGTATAGTAGCAGAAGACAGTGAGGGTGGGTGGCTCCCTCCCCCACCTCTTTACCTACTCCCAAAAGTCTTTCACCTTCCTAAAACCATGCAAACCTCTAATTGCCCCTACAAATCAGTCCTTCCCAAATCACCTGCATTCCTTCAAAAACCTGTAAGATTCACACCATAGTGAATAACCCAAACCTCCACAAAACCCACACATGTCCAGCAGAGCTGGATTTAAAGTATAACTTATGTTAACAAATAACTCAATATATTTCAGACGGTAACAAACTGAATCAAACTAATACAGATGTTTTTAAAAGTTTTTTTTTTTTCTTTTCCACCACATTTCTTCTAACAGCTATTAGCATCTTATCTCCAGAGCTTTTTATTGCCCAGGCCAGGCTAAGCTTGAATGTTATTGCTCTTTACTCTAGTAAGCTTTTCCTTAAAAAAATTTAAAATCACAAGCAAATTTTCCTTAATCATTGTTCTTAAAACTTAACAAAGCTCTTAAATCAGCAAACAGACTAGGGGCTGTTTCCAAGACCTCCACCCCCAGAAAGAAGTTTGTTGAATTCCCTTTTCCCATTTCAGAATCCAAAGGGGTTTCTGTGAACTTCCAAACCCATTTAGTGCTTTTCTCTGCCTTCACAGAGAATGCCTAGATATTCCATTCAAACTTCTTTCCTTTAAAATGTTAGCACACTGCTCTTCTCTCTCTCTCTCTCTCTCTCTCTCTCTCTCTATATATATATATATATATATATATATATATATATATATATATATTAACTTTCCCAACTTTCAAATCCCTTTCAATCTATTTTTTTATTCATTTCCTTTTTTATTTCTTCCTTTCTCTCCCTTTTCTCCCTTTTTCCCACAGGCTGCTGCAGTCAGCCAGAGACAGAGAGGGAGAGAGAAAGATTTTTCAAACTTCTGGATATTTTCTAAGCCTGCAACACAGAGCCTGAATCCTTATCTCTTACAAGCTTGCTAACTTTTAACACGGACACACGTGGAGCTCCATTTTACTAAGCACAGTTGCACCATTGTTCTTAAAATTTTTTCAACCAACAACATAGACAGACAAATCACACAGAACATAGAACACATATCACACAGACTACCCAGTTACAACATTAAACAAACACATAACCAGAACCAGAACTTTTAACACAAAACACAAACTACAAAGCAAACAAACACACCCACAGAACACACAGAACATACAGACTAGTCTTCCAGAACCAGGTCAGGACTCTTACGATGGCGTCCCATGAAGAGCCAGCAAGGGTCACCGTCAAACACTGCGTCCAGCTAGGCCCCACTTGCACTGAACAGGAGTACTCAACAGACCGGACAGGCGGCTGCAGGATCAGCTGCAGCTGCAGGGGCCCCTCAGAATAACCAGAACTGGCTTTTAGAATGCTTTAGGCCAATTTTGGACTGAATTCAAAATTTGGGTCTCACTCTCCTGGTTCACAGAAGAGAGATTACTGGACATCAGAGGCCACCCCTTAGGATCCGTAATCCCCTTCGCCCTCCAGGGAGAGGGACTGGCTGTCAGACCGAGCCAAAGGCTTATCTTGGGGGGACCTCCAAATGAAATAGCCCAGGCAATAAAATTCAAGACAGCCACAATGAGTAAAACTTAGAATTTATTTGGTACCGAGCTCGGGACGGAGTTCTGATCGAATTCCGTGCCTCACAGAACTAAAGACAGCCTTATAAGCATTTCTGTTCGGCTTGTTACATTTTAATCTGTGATTAGTATTTTACAACAGGAAGATGGGGGTTTTGCAGGATAAAAAGGAGAATCGCACCTGGGCAGATGTTTTAACCTAGATAGAGAGTTTCGGCTACCACCCTGCCAGAATAGATACCCTTAAGAGCATTGTTGAGTCGGCCCCCAATCTAGGTGAGCAAACTTTCTTCTGCTAGCCCGAGGCCCTTGAAGTACGGGCAAGGTAGGGCCATTTGTCCATTTCAAGTATAATCCTGAATGAAAAAAATGAAGAATATTCATTAAGCTAAAAGATTTTCAATTATTTGTGATAAAAAAGACCAGAACTTAATAGAAAATTTACTATATAAGATTCAGGAGAAGCTTTAAGGTAAACATTAAAGACCATTTATAAGGTGCTCAATAAGGTCAAAAGCCAAGCTGAGTACAAATGGGTAAACATACTGTTAAACAACTGGATAAAGGATTAATTATCTCATACAAAGGAGAACTAATATAGAAGAAGCAAGTAGGAGTGGAAGGCAGATTGTACTAGAACTTTATTCTCATCAGAACTGAGTTAAAGAGGAATAACATAAACATTTGGAAAGGTATAAAAGTCTTCTAAATTTGTAAAGAAATTAGAGGATAAAAGGATAGAATAAAGGAGACTTTTAGAAAGGTGTGTAGATTAAGAATTAGGAGAGGGGAAGAGGATAAGGGAATGACTCTTAGAAGGATGGGTATATTAAGGAAGAGAAAGGCAAAGTAGTCCTTAGAACTGATAAGACACCTGTTGAAGGGTAGGCTAAGTAGGGTGAGAAGGATAAATAGTTAGGAATGAATGAGATAAGGTGAAGTCTTTCAAGACAGTTGTGAAAATCGAGTAAGGCTTCATCTATTTCAAAGTTTGAGTAGGCTGAAGGACTTTAAGCATTAAGTCAAGGGCATACTTAAAGTGTCTCCTGCTATTCTCCTAAGGGTATACTTAAGTCCCCTTCTTGTTATCCTCCCAATTTTAATCAAATATGGGCAATTATGTACTTATTGGTCAAGTTCAATTTCTTGGATAGTTCCTGAGTTTAGAATGTAAGATCCTCAGCCAATAAGGATGGGGGTCAGTGGTGGGAGGGGAATTTGCGATAGGGATTAAAAGCTTCAACCCTGCCCCCTATGGTGCTTCCTCCCTTCAATTGTCTGCTCAATGTGTGTGACGCCCTATTCTCTTGAGGATGTATAATTAACTTTGCTTTGCTTCTAAAGATCTCTCCAGTTTTTTTTAAAATGGTTTCTGACCCACACAGGAACAATAAAATGTAGGAAAATATACAAGTAATTATAACTTTGAATGTGAATGGGATGAATTTGCCCATAAAGCAGAAATAGCAGAATGGATCAAAAATCAGATTCTGATGACAGTCTACATGAAACACAGTTTAAAATGAGAGAAATCCAGAGAGTTAAAATAAAGGAATGGAGTAGAATTCATTATACTTCAGCTGATGTTGAAAAAAAAAAGCAAGAGTAGTAATCCTGATTTCAGATAAAATTAAAACTAAAATAGATTCAATTAATAGATAAATAGGGAAACAATACTGTGTGTCACCAATATTATTCAATATTATTTTAGAAATGCTAGCAAATAGCAATAAGAGAAGAAAAAGAAATTGGAAGAATCAGAATGGAAAGTAATATAATAAACTATCTATTTTTACAGATGATATGATGATATATTTGGAAAATCCTAAAGATTGAAATAAAAATTAAATTGATGTAAAATCAATCCACATAAATCATCAGCATTTTTATATATCACCAACAAAACTCTGGAAGAGATAGCATGAGATTCCTGATTTAAAATAATTGTAAACAATATAAAATTCCTGAAACTATAACTGCCAAAATAGACCCAGGAATGACATGAATGTAAGTACTCTTTATACAAATAAAGTAAGATTTAAATAATTGGAGAAATATTAATTGTTCTTTTGTAGGCAAAATCAGCATAATAAAAATTACAGTTTTACCTATTCAGTTTATTCAATGCCATTCCAATTAAATTACTAAAATTTTATTTTACTGAGTTAGAAAAATAATAACAAAATTCATTTGGAAAGACAAAAGTCAAGATTTCAAAGAAACTAATAAGAAAAAAGTGTAAAGGAAGGAGGTTCAGCAGTACTGGACCTCGAGAAGAAATAAATATAAAAACTATTTGGTACTGGTTAAAAAACAGAAAGGTAGATCAGTGGAACAGAGTACCATGTAATACACAGTTATAAAGGATTATAGAGATCTAGTGTTTGACAAATGTAAAGATTTAAGGTTTAACTATAAGAACTCATTATTTAGTTAAAATTGCTGGGAAAGCAGGAAAGCAGTCTAGCAGAATTTGGGTATAGACCTCTATCTTAAACTGTGTACCAAGATAAGGTCAAAATGGATACATAACCTAGATACAAAGGGAGATATTTAAAAAAATTAGAAGAACATGTCATGTTGAAAAGAACAATGTCAACCTATTAGACTCATGGATAGGAAAATAGTTTATGAATAAACAAGAGCATTATGAGGTATAAAATAAATCATTTAAATTATATTAAGTTTAAGGTTTTTGTACTAATAAAACTAATTGTAACCAAGATTAGAAGAAATTGGAAAACTGGGGGAAAAGTTTTCATAGATAATCTTTCAGAGAAAGGTCTCATTTCTCAAATATATAAAGAACTTTGTCAAATTTATAAGAATTTGAGTCATTCCCCAGGTGATAAATGGTCAAAGGGCATAAATAGTTTTTTGATGAAATCAAATATATATAGTCATATGAAAAAATGCTTCAAATCATTATTCATTAGAGAAATGTAAATTAAAACAGCTTTGAGATATCATTTTACATCTATCAGACTGGATGATGATTGATGAGGAAAGTGAAAAATGTTGGAGGGCTGTGGAAAAATTGGGAAATATTTACTATTGCACCTCAAATTAAAAAAAAATCTGAGTTCAAATCCAGCCTTAGATATTGGCTAGCTCACTTTTCACCTATCTATTGAGAATAAAAACAATATATCAATTATACGTGTGAAATCATGCAAAACATGTTTTCATATTATCCATATTTTTTTAAAAAGCAAAAAAAATAAAGGAGGTGAGAAAATATACTTCATTTTGTACTCAGAGTTTATTGATTCTCTCTCTGGAAGTGGAGGCATTTTTTCATCATGAGTCCTTTGGAATTGTCTTGGATTATAGTAGCAAATTGATCCTCATTGTAACATTGCTTTTACTATGCAAAATTGATGTGGGAAAGATTCCTTTCTAGATTCCCACCTCCTCCTAGTTAATGTAATTACCTTATGATTCACAAATCCTAGTCCCTTTGAATTCCAATAGAAAGTCCGGGACTGTCCCAGCCCCACCCTGATCTGAGCCGACTTTGGGGCTACACCCAAAAGCCCCTTGAGCTAAATCTCCCATTATAAAAAGGAGACAGTAGGACCCCCTCTTTGCAGAGATTCCAAACATGCTAGCCATGTGAGGACCCTCTGTCCACTGGACCCTCCATCCGGTGCCTTCCTTATCTTTACCTTCACCTATCTCCTTACTACCAAACCCAATAATAAACCTCTTTTATCAATCTAGCTCTTGGGCCAATAAATGCCTTTATTGGGGACTCGGGCAGCTACTAGACCACATTTACCGCTATATCCTTGCACCAAATCCAGGGGGATTGCAGGGAAGCTCCATTTGACTCCCTGTACCCCGAACCTGCCACTAGACCTCAACTAAACCCTAATTTCATTTAGGTACCCCAAATCTAGACCTCAACACAATGACCACCTGGTTCTTCTCTACTTCACTTTGCATCAGTTCATACAGATTTTGCCATGTTTTCTGAAATTACCCTTCTTGTCATTTCCTTTTCTTTTTGAATTAATTTTTCCCCCCAATTACATGTAAGAACAAATTTTTAAAATGCGGTTTTTTTTTTAAATTTGAGTTTTAAATTCTCCCCCTTTCTTCTTCTCCTCCAACTTCTTTTTGAAGGCAAGCTATATGTAATATAGATTATACATGTATAGTCAGCAAAACATTTCCATATTAGGTATGTTTCAAAACAAAACAAAACAAAACAAAACAAAATTGACATTCCCCGCTTCTCCCCCCAAAAAGAAAGTTTTTAAAAAAGGTCAACTATGTGGTTTAGTGGATAGAGTGAGAGCCCTAGAGTCTTATCTTCTTGAGATCAGATATTACTTCAGACTTTCCTGGGCAAGTCACTTAACCCTGTTTAGCTCAGTTTTTTATCAAATGGGCTGAAATTGGAGATGGCAAAACCACACTAGTATCTTTGCCAAGAAAACCCCAAAGGGGTAAGTGGGGTCCGGAAAAGCCGAACACAACTAAACAACTTAACAACAAACAACAACTTTTTAGAAATAAAATAAAATTAAAGCACAACTGAAGGGAGCAGCCCAGGAATGTGTAGGCCCGTGTGCCCTCTAGAGGCCAGTAGGGATCCTGCAGTACTGTTGCCTATCAAATATTTGTTAATGATTTGTTCTTTGCTTATTAAGATCATTGTCATAAAGTTGGTCACCAAATGATGTGTTACTTTTGACCATTGTAACTCATACAGTTTATCTGCTGAGGCATGGAGGTGGGGAGTGGGATGAAATCCACATAGTTGAAAGGAATGGGCACATCAATGGAATATTTTGATATTCTACCTGTTAGGAACTTGATAAATTAAAAAAAATTCCTGGTTCTCCTTCATAAGATTATAGTCTTTTTGTTATTTGTTTCTTATTTTCATTTCTTTTTATATTTTTCTCCCATTTTCCTAGTCAAAATGGGCTTAACCACTTGGAGAAGGGGCAGGCACTGGAGGTATATATATATATATATATATATATATATATATATATATATGCACACACACATACACACACACACACATATACACACACACACACACATATGTATATATATATATATATACATATATTTAACAAATTTTTTTGAAATTAAGTCTCCCTATCTTTTTTATTTTTTTATTTTTAAATATATTTTTATTTCATTAAACATTTCCCAATGACAAATATGAATTTTTACAGTTTTTTTGTTAAATTTTAAGTTTCAAATTCATTCTCTCCTGCCTACCCCACCCCCATTCTAGGTCACTTTCTAAAACAGACTTCACTGTTAGATAATCAAAGTGAAAAACTGATCGCATTATAGTTATTATACCACAGAATTAAAGACTTCCCTAGAAGCAGTTATCATGAGAAGGGAACTATCTGGACTGTCCTTATTTATTTTGTTGGGCATTTTTAAGATCATGACAACAGTCCTGCTCATTAAACACCTAGGTTACCTGAAACATTCACAAGACCCACACTCAATCCCTAAAATTATTATACATATTATTGCATAAAACCAAAAGCTTTGAAAATAAGAAATTTTTCGTGGCATTGAACAATATGCTTATTCATACATATTTTTACAGGTAATATGAAAGTTCTATATAAAATAACTCATTAATAAATTACAGTGCCACATGCTACAAAAATAGCTTCAACAAGAGCAAATGTTTAAACAGTGAATAAACTACTGCTCTACTTTTTATGAGCTGAGTATCTTTCAGTTGCATTCTCCCAATTAATTACATTCCAGATTGTTTTTAGATAATCAATAAGTATAATGAAGGTAATAAGCATGTACCCACACATCAATTCCCAGTAGAGATAATTTTTTATTCCAATTAAGGCTTAGTATATTGTTGGAGGAAGTTTATTATAGCAGAATGAATCCTGGATTAGCTGTCAGCAGGCCTGAGTTGGAATCCTAACTCTAAACCTTAATGCTATATAACCTTGAGTGAATTTTTTTCTCTCAAGCTCAGCTTTTTCATCTAAAATATGGCATAATAATACTTTTAATACCTCCCTTATAGGATAATTGATGAGAAATATTTTGTAGATTGTAAAAATATGTTATCTTGATTATTATCTGATACTCAGAATTATAGTTTTATTTCTATGAGGTCATATTTTTATATCCCCAGCAGATGGCACTGGGTAACTTTCTATATCAGCTGTCAAGGCATAAGTTGCATAAGAAGTTTTTTGGAAAATACAGTAGATGAATTTATATAGTGCAAGATTTTAAAGAAAATGCCCACAATTGTCTATAGCCCTCTTCTTTGCTCTATGTAAGTGTGAAATGTGTATCCAAAAGGCAACAGATGAGAAAATGACTGCAGCCCTTGGAATGTGGTTGGTAATATTGCCAGAAAATAAGAGGGCATTGCAAACACAGAGGCAGTTTTAGGAATCAATACAAAAACACAGTGCTGGCATAGGACTCAGTACTCTGTGTGTGTGTGTGTGTCTAAGATAGAATAAGAAGATGGAAAAAGCCTCAGAAAAAAATTGGAGCAGAGAAAGGCCCATAACAAAATAAAGTAACAGGAATAAAATTAAATTTTAAAATATAAAAGAGGAAGGAGTAGAGAAAGAATTGAAAGGAGGGGGAAAGGAGACAGAGAAAAAGAGAGGCAGTGAGAAAAAGGTAGAATGGGCAGGTGAGCTTTTCTTCTTTTTTATTATAGTATTTTATTTTTTCCAAATATATATTTCAACATTCATCTTTGAAAACCTTGTTTCAATTTTTTTCTCCCTCCCCCCTTTTTCTTCCCAAGACATCAAGCAATTGATATAGATTAAACATGTACAATCTTTTAAAACATATTTCAGTATTTGTTATGCTGAGCAAAAAAATAAAAATAACAAAACAAAACAAAAACATGAGAAATTAAAAAAAACCACAACCAAACAACAACAAAAAGGTAAAAATTCTATGCTTCAGTTCACATTCAGTCTCCATAGTTCTCTCTTTGGATGCAAATGGCATTTTCTAGTTTGTCTGTTGGAATCGCCTTGAATTACCTCATTGTTTTAAAAAGCCAAGTCCATCACAGTTGATCATCATATAATCTTGCTGTTACTGTGTACAATGTTCTCTTGTTTCTACTCACTTCACTCAAGATCAGTTCACATAAATCTTTCCAGGCTTTTCTGAAATCAGCGTGCTCATCATTTCTTACAGAACAATAATTTTCCAAAACATTCATACACTATAACTTATTCAGCCATTCCCAATTGATGGGCACCCACTCAGTTTCCAATTCCTTGCCACTACAAAAAGACCTGTATAGACTGATTTCTTAAGGAGTTTGCCATGAAAGGGCAGTAGGAAGACATAAGACTGTAGCTAGCAAGGATAGTTGGATCAAGTGGTGGTTTGTGAAGATGGGGGCATATTTGTAGGTAACAAGAAACTGCTAGTATATAGGGAGAAACTGAACGTTAGTGAGAGAGAAGGGCCAGGTAGGAGATACAGTGGATAGGGAACCAGGCCTGGAGTCAGGAAGAATCATCTTCCTGGGTTCAAATCTAGCCTCAGACACTTATTAGTTGTATGACCCTGAGCAAGTCACTTAATCCTATTTGCCTTAATTCATTATTTGTAAAATGACCTGAAGAAGGAAATGGCAAACCATTCCAATATCTTTGCCAAGAAAACCCCAAATGGGGTTACAAAGAATCAGACACATCTGGAAAAAAAAAAACTGAATAGCAAACAACGGGAGAGGTAGAGAGGGCAATCTGCTGGAGAAGTGATCAATGAGGATCCTTAATGTATGTGAAAAAGGGGAAAAGGAAGAGGAGAGAGAAGAAACTTGAATGATATAAAATGAGGAAAAAGGAGGTAGTTCTTGGTGGGTAGCCTCAATTTTGAGTGTGAAGTATAAGGCAAAGTCCTCAAATGAAGAGAAATGGGTATCAAGGAAGAATTCAGAAAGGATAAATGTGTTTGGAAAGCTAATGTGATGAATGTGATATTGAACAGGTGAAGGAATTGTAAAGGGATTGCCTTGTTGCAGTGAGGACCCAGTTTAGATCATGTAACATATTTGAAGTGGACTCAGTTACTATCGTTTCATAATTTATTAATCATACACTGTTGGTGTTCAACAAGTTTAAAGGTAGCTCTAGGAACTTGCATCTATTACAGAAAACAAACATAATGACATAAGCTTATATGAGAGTCATAGATTGTAAGTGTTCTATATATAGTTCAGAGAATAAAGATATCAGGCAGCTGGATAATAAACCAGATAGAGCAATGGACTTAGAGTTAGGTATAAATTTAATCAGGCACTAGTTGTATGACTTTGGCCAAATCTCTACAATCTTCTGAGCTTGTTTCCTTATCTGATAAATTAGAGAATTGGACTCAATGGCCTTCAAAAAGCCTCTTCTCTCTGAGTCTATGCTCCTGTGAATAGTAAGCATTGGAACAGTCAAGGAAGACTTTATAGTATCTTTAATTCTTGACATAGGCCTGAAGGACAGAAGAGATTTGGATATAGAAAGCAAAGAAAATGACAACGTAAACTTCCTATTTCAGTAAGGATAGAATATTGTGAATATCTATAATTCTCTACCAAAGATAGTTTGTTAGCTTAGCTTGGAAAGGGATTAAGAATTTAATCTTGTTTATAGATTCAGCAGAGAAATAAAAATCAGAATCTACATTTGTACCTAGATTTGCAGTATCAATGACCCTTTTAAAGTGGTGATGATATTAAAAGGAGTAAGTGGCCAAACCAAATAGATGGTAAGCAAGCACTATTCATTTATGTCTATGTGATTCCTATTCTTCTCACTCTTATGGTTATTTCTTAACCTGCCTATAAAGAGTTAAAATTATAATCACTCCAAATAAGGAGGATAAATCATTATCCTGGTAAGACAAGAATGGGGATTTTCCATATCCAAGGAAATCAGATTAGTCTCATTAAAAGTCACTTTTTTGTTTAAAACATAGCACTTTGTTTCTCAAGGATTAAAATAGCTTATTGTTCCTGATAATCAATCTGTACTGATATGTTATTTAAATTACCCATGAAAATTGCCTGATACCATGCCCCTTATGTTGGACATATGTGAACATACATCTCTTTAAACAAAGAGAAGAAGAGGTAGGAAAATAGAATTTAAGAGTGGCAAACAAAAGTTCTTTTTAATTTTATTTTATTCATTTCACTGAGTGCTTGGTCCATTGAAGCAAACTAAGTACCAGAGTGCTGGGCCTGGAATCAGAGAGACCCGAGTTCAAATTCAGCCTCTGACACTAGCTTGGTGTCTGCCTCAGTTTCTTTATCTGTAAAATGGGAATAACAACAGTACCTACCTCACCGAATTATTGTAAGGATCAAATGAGAAAATATTTGTGAAGTACTTAGCACAATGCCTGGCACATAGTAGGTACTTAATAAATGTTTATTCTCTCCCATCCTCCCTCCCTTTGTCTTTATCCATCTTTTTCCACATCCATAGATCTACTGGCTATCATTACTCATCTTCTTACTTCTATAGCTTGGTCATCCTCCTAACTTCTTATTTTTCTAAATATTCTTATTATCTTTCTAGGCACCTAGACTTGAAACTCCTCCCTTGCCTCTTTCTTGCTCATCTTCATTAAATAATCATAGATTCCTCTCTCTCTCTCTCTCTCTCTCTCTCTCTCTCTCTCTTTCTCTCTCTCTCTCTCTATATATATAATCATAGATCTCTAGATTTTTATATATATATTAAATAATCATAGATCTCTAGATTTATATATATTAAATAATCATAGATCTCTAGATTTATATATATTAAATAATCATAGATCTCTAAATTCATATATATTTATTAAATAATCATAGATCTCTAGATTTTTATATATGGCTTTCTTTGTTTTATGTATGTGTATCAGAATGTTGCTTATTCTATGAGAGTTCTCTTAGAACAAAGTAAAACAGTTAAGTCAACAATACTATGATCTCATCTGAAAGGACACCTATTTCACATCTGTAGCAACCCCCATTTCTCTATTAAAAAACCCAAGCAAACCAGAAAGGTATTTTCTCTTCCTCTCACCTCCTCCCTATTCACTCTTTCATTTTGTAGATGAGAATGCTGAGTCTCAAAGAGGTTACCTGACAAAATACACACAGGTTCTGGCCCCCTCACCTGACGGTCCCTCTCCCACCATTGCAGAGTAACTTGGAGGGTTTTTGATTCTAGCATACCAACTCCAACTTTGCTCGTCCCGTTCCATTATGCCCTTTCTCTTCATGAAATCTCCTGCCCAGCCTTTTCTTCATGACCGACAGATGGCACTGTGTCCAAATCCGGGAAAAGCTTTGAAATCTCCAGAAACTAAGGGAGCCTATCATTTCAACTTTCTTACTCACGATAAATGGGAAATAATTAACAGAGGAAAGATGCTAGAATTCAGAGGGGTTGGAAGAGAAATTAGAGAGAATTTGTCTTACTTTCATGGATACCTTACTGATAATAACAAGGTATATTAATTATAATACAAAATGGTGATAATAGCTGACATTTATAGAATGTTTTATGATTTACAAAGCACTTTCACAAATATTATCTTATTTAATCATAACAACCCTGTGAGGTAGGTGCTATTATTGTCACTATTTTATAAATGAGAAAGATGAGGCATAAAAAGAAGTTGTGATTTTTTTTTCTCGTGTTTTTTTCCCTTTTGTTCTGGTTTTTCTCTCCCCAAATGATTCATATGGAAATATGTAAGAAAAAAAAAAAACTGAATGTACAAATATAACCAAAAAAAAATGCTGTTTTATATATAACTAGGGAATTCATTTATTTATTTATTTTATAAAAGTTTTTTTATTTTTCTAAATACATGCAAAGATAATTGTCACCCTTGCAAAACCTTGTGTTCCAAATTTTTCTCCCTCCCTCCCCCCTTTCCCATCTTCCCTAGACACCAAGTAATTCAATATAGGTTACACATGAGCAATTCTTCCAAACATATTTCCACATTTATTATGCTGCACAAGAAAAATCTAATCAAAAAGGAAAAAAATGAGAGAAAAGAAACAAGCAAGCAAACAACAACAAAAAAGGTGAAAATACTATTTTGGGATCCATATGCAATCCCCATAGTCCTCTTTCTGGATGCAGATAACTCTCTCTACCACAATCTGTTAAAATTGGCCCCAAATCATCTCATTGTTGAAAAGAGCCACGTCCATCACAGTTGATCATCACATAATCTTGTTGTTGTGTGCAATGTTTTATTGGTTCTACTCAATTCTCCTAGCATCAGTTCATGAAAATCTTTTCAGACTTTTCTGAAATCATCCTGTTGATTATTTCTTTTTTTTTAATTCTTTTTTGATTAAAACTTTTTATTTTGAAAACATATGCATAGATAATTTTCAACATTCACCCTTGCAAAACCTTGTGTCCCATTTTTTTTCTCTCCCTTTCCCCCACCCCCTCCTATAAAAGGCAAGTAATTCAATATATATTAAACATATGCAATTCTACTATACATAATTTCCACAATTATCATGCTGCACAGGAAATATGAGATCAAAAAAAGAAAGAAAATGAAAAAGAAAACCAAATGCACTCAAACTACAACAAAAAAGTGAAAATACTACGTTGTAATCCATACTCAGTTCCCACAGTTCTCTTTCTGGGTGAAGATGGCTCTCTTCATTATAAGATCATTGGAACTGGCCTGAATCATCTCATTGTTGAGAAGAAGGATATCAGTTAGAATTGATCATTATATAATCTTGTTGCCGTATACAAGAATTCTGGTTCTGGTTCTGCTCATTTCACTCAGCATTAGTTCATGTAAGTCTCTCCAGGCCTCTCTGAAATCATTCTCCTGATCATTCCTTACAGAACAATAATGAATAATAACATTCATACACCACAATTTATTTAGCCATTCTCCAATTGATGGGCATCCACTCAGTTTCCAGTTTCTGGCCACTACAAAAGGAACTGCCACAAACATTTTTGCACATGTGGGTCCCTTTCCCTCCTTTAAGATCTTTTTGGGATACAGGCTCAAAAGAAACACTGCTGGATCAAAGGGTATGCACATTTGATAGCCTTTTGGGCATAGTTCCAAATTGTTCTCCAAAATGGTTGGATCAGTTCACACCTCCACCAACAGTGTATTAGTGTCCCAATTTTCCCATGTCCAACTGGAGAAAAAAAAATTTTTTTAAGGAAAAAAAAAAAGAAGTTAAGTGACTTGTAGATCAAACCATGTGTCTGAGGTAGGATTTGAATTCTGATCTTTCTGACTCTTTCCAGTGCTTCAACAGCAAATGTGTACACATAAGACATTCAGATAAAGCATTTTTATAGGGATTTGTGTGTGTGTCTGGGAAGAGAATAGCAAGCCATGGAAATAAGAAGTTCTTCTACCTTTTCATCTCATCTTTAAAGTTTACGTGGAATATTAGCTTATACCTAACAACCATTTCATAGGAACCAGAAAAGAGACTTGTGTATAGAGACTTGTGTATACATATGAACTTTAAATGTGAATATGTAAGGAGCTGATCTCTTTAAACTTTGTCTAAGTTCTAAATAAAATTCCTTCTTTTAATTGAAGCCTTTTCCAACCTCTCTTAATTCTAGTGCCTGTTAATTGTCTCCCATCTATCTTGGACATAGCTTTTTCTGTGTATATGTTGTATCCCTCATTTGAGTGTAAGCTCCTTGAGGGCAGGAATTGTCTTTTGTCTCATTGTATCCTTGGCCATTAGCTAGTGCCTGGCACTATACTGGCACTCAATAAATCTTTATTTGCTTATGAATTGACTGACCAAGGGAGTTTCTGAATCATGATGAGCTTAGCAGGAGAGCTTTTGTTTAGAATCTTTTAACAAATAGTCTAGGGTTCTAGGGTTCAAGAATAGTTTGTGACCCATCCGTATCACACAGAATTGAGCACATGCAGCTCCAAAATCTTCCTTCGAATATTCCACCCTATACTGGAAGATTTCTTAGATTGAGAAAGTCCACTGTAAGCTTTCTAGACACTAACATACACTCAGAGAGTTGAAAACTCATGCAGTAGCCAGGAGAAAGCTCTGCTGGGGAGATTGTATCCATGTGCAGGTTTTTTTTTTTTGAAAGTTTCCTCCTCTCCTCATAGGCCATATCACATCCATTGAGTTAATTCAAGCTGAGGCAACAATAATCAAGTGTCTTTTGTCCTCTTAACAAGGTGCCATTGATTATGTTCATACATGGACAGGAATGGATAGTCAAAGGCTCCAAATAAAGGGTCACTATCATACACAGATCAAATTGATAAGGAAATAGACCTGATCAGTACCTTGCAATGGATGTGCTATCTTTTTATTTATTTATTTATTTATTTATTATAGCTTTTTATTTAC
This sequence comes from Antechinus flavipes, assembly GCF_016432865.1. Lineage (NCBI taxonomy): Eukaryota > Metazoa > Chordata > Mammalia > Dasyuromorphia > Dasyuridae > Antechinus > Antechinus flavipes. The sequence goes on from NC_067402.1 coordinate 162,694,006, forward strand.
AAGATATATACATGGATAATTTTTCAGCATTGACAATTGCAAAACTTTTTGTTCCAACTTTTCTCCTCCTTCCCCCATTCCCTCCCCTCAATGGCAGGTTGACCAATACATGTTAAATATTTTAAAGTATATGTTAAATACTATATATATATGGAAATCAAAAATGCAGGCAGACAAAAATAGAGGGATTGGGAATTCTATGTAGTGGTTCATAGTCATCTCCCAGAGTTCTTTCACTGGGTGTAGCTGGTTCAGTTCATTGCTGCTCTATTGGAACTGATTTGGTTCTTCTCATTGTTGAAGAGGGCCACATCCATCAGAATTTGTGTGGTTCAGAAATAGTGAGGGGTCACCATTTAATAAAAAAAAGCTGGAGAGATCTCTAGAAGCAAAGCAAAGTTTATTATATGTTCTTGTGACCACCTGTCGAGCAGATAATCGAAGGGAAGAAGCCCCATCTGGGGGCAGGGTCAACACTTTTAATCCCTAATGCAAATATCCCCTCCTACCACTGACTCTCATCCTCATTGGCTGAGGATCTTACATTCTAAATGCAGGAACTACCCAAGAAATTGAATTTGACCAATAAATACATAGTTGCCCATATTTGACTGAAATGGGGAGAAAATTATGTCATGGGAGGATAGCAGGAAGGGGACTTAAGTATACCCTTGATTCAATGCTCAAAAGTCCTTCACGCCTACTCAAACTCTGAAGCAGATGAAGCCTTACTCGAGTTTCACAACTGTCTTGAAAAATCTCACCTGATCTCGTTCAGAATTGATCATCATATAGTATTGTTATTGAAGTATATAATGACCTCCTGGTCCTGCTCATTTCACTCAGCATCAGTTCATGTAAATCTCTTCAGGCCTTTCTGAAATCATCCTGCTGGTCGTTTCTTACCGAACAATAATATTCCATAACATTCATATACCACAATTTATTCAGCCATTTTCCAATTGATAGGCAATGGATGTGCTATCTTAAGAGTGGTATAGTAAAATTGATAAGGGATATAAAAAAAAAACAGAGCATTGGATTTAAAGTAAGGAAGTAATTTGTTTAAGCTGTTGGAGTGAGGGGGAAGGAGATTGTTATTTTTTTGTCTGAAATCTATCTGAGAGTCCTAGAATCTTTTCATAGAGCATTTTTTTTGAAAGATCTGTTAAAGAGAGTAGACTCCCCTACAGCCTTCCTCCCTGAATCACAATAAGGCAGAAAGAGAAGTTAAACTTGGTTCTTGTGTTTCCTTCCTTCCTTCCTTCTTTCCTTCCTTCCTTCCTTCCTTCCTTCCTTCCTTCCTTCCTTCCTTCCTTCCTTCCTTCCTTCCTTCCTTCCTTCCTTCCTTCCTTCCTTCCTCCTTCCTTCCTTCCTTCCTTCCTTCCTTCCTTCCTTCCTTCCTTCCTGCCTTCCTTCCTTTCCTTCCTTCCTTCCTGCCTTCCTTCTTTTCCTTCCTTCCTTCCTTCCTTCCTTCCTTCCTTCCTTCCTTCCTTCCTTCCTTCCTTCCTTCCTTCCTTCCTTCCTTCTTTCCTTCCTTCCTTCCTTCCTGCCTTCCTTCCTTTCCTTCCTTCCTTCCTGCCTTCCTTCCTTCCTTCCTTCCTTCCTTCCTGTCTTCCTTCCTTTCCTTCCTTCCTTCCTGCCTTCCTTCTTTTCCTTCCTTCCTTCCTTCCTTCCTTCCTTCCTTCCTTCCTTCCTTCCTTCCTTCCTTCCTTCCTTCCTTCTTCCTTCCTTCCTTCCTTCCTTCCTTCTTTCCTTCCTTTTTTCTTTCCTTCCTTCCTGCCTTCCTGCCTGCCTTCCTTCCTTTCCTTCCTTTCCTTCCTTCCCTCCCTCCCTCCCTCTTTCCTTCCTTCCTTCTTTCCCACTACAAGAGCCCATAGACATAATTAAGGAAGGAGTTATGTGTCTAGAATCCTTCTTAGTTTGGGAATCTATATCAAAGAGAAAGTAAGGGAAACATGGAGGAAGAGAGTTGTCTTTCATCTTACCAGTCAGTGGAATTTTCAGTAGCTGCCAGTTTGTGAGATTGTCTTTGGGCATGTGGATTTGGTGAGTATGGGGAAGCTCTTTTTCCTCTGGGCTTGACCATTGACTGACGGAGCTGAAGGCTGTGGCAGCTATTGGTTGTTACATGCATGCAGCCCCAATCCAAAAAGCAACTGTGGCTCACCTACAAAGTGATCAGTGTTGCAGCTGCAGTGACTGAATGTCCCACTTTTTTTAATGGCAGGCAGTACTCCTGATTCTTAAGTATTCAATACAATTGCAGTAACTGTCCACCCCTTGTGTCCTGCACCAGGAAATCTTTCTTAAGGGCAATGAAGAAAAAAGGAAACCCCAGGCCTATAAACCCATGTACAGTTTTTTTTCCCCATTTTCTTGTCATTTCTGTGTCCATTTACTGGACTGGAGAAATGTTATTTCTGGTGGTGTTTCACAAATTCTATTTTGACTGTTTCTTTCTCTGGGGAAACTTCTGGTGCCTCTCATATCCTCATGAAACTAAGATGATGATAGAAAAGTGCTGGCTACAATAAGGTCCTTTCCAGCCCTTCCATGACCCCATACCTGATCCCTTATGACTGGGGGGGGAAAAAAAGCATTTATTACCTACTATGGGCCATGTATTTTGATCAACACTGGAGATACAAAGACAAAGATGAGATAGCCCTTCAATGAGCTTCCTTCCATTCTATCCACACTTGTGTGTTTGTATAATCAGGAACAAAGTATACACCTGGTAAATTCAAGGAAACATTGCTAGGGAAGAAGTCTCCCTTACCTAATATTACCTTAGTGCTGGTTGGTGGATTTAGGAAATGCCTTGTGCAAGAGGTGGCACTTGAGCTGGACAATGAAGGAAATAGGGATGCTAAGATGAGAAGGTGGTATTTCCCAAGCATGAAGAATACAGCCTACTGCAAAGCAGAAAGACAGGACATGGAATGTAGTATGTGAGGGGTACACATTTTGGCTAGACTAGAAGGAGTGAAGAGAAGTAAATGTATCCTAAGTCTGGAAAGCTAGAGTGGTAGCAGGTACAATGCTAAAAAGATGAGTTTATATTTGGTTCTAGAGGCAATAGGGAGCCACCAGAGTTCCTAGAGTAGAGGAATGACATGGTCAGACCTTTGCCATAGTAATATCACTTTATATTATATCAGACAGATTGGAGAGGGAAGAGACTGGATTCAGGGAAACCAATTAGCAGGTTATTGCAACAGTACAGTCAAGATATTATGTTTGTCAGCTAGCCTCTGGGATATCTACTTATTTTCTGTGTGACAACTAATTTAATTTAGGAAAAGTGTTTGTTGTATGTAAATACCAAGTAGCTTTGCTTGATGTCATCCCCCCAAAAGGCAAATCTTTGCCTGTGCTTGTGCAATTAGAGGTGGTTTGATCTCCCTCAAGAGGACATCCAGTGGGGTGGTTCTGATTTGGTTCGTTCTGATATTCCAGTCTAGATTATAAGAGGCAGATGAGATCCATAAAGCAATGAACATTTCTTAATTGTTAGGGGCAGCTAGGTAGTACAGTGGATAGAGGTCCGGGCCTAGAGTCAGAGAGATTTAATTTCAAATCTGGCTTCAGACATTACTAGCTGTGTGATCCTGGACAAGTCACTTAATCCTGTTTGCCTCAGTTTCCTCATCTGTAAAATGAGCTAGAGAAGGAAATGGCAAATCATTCCAACATGTTTATCAAGAAAACCCTAAATAGGGTCACAGAGATTAAGAAATGATTGAAACAACTGAACAACAATAGCAACGTCAAATTGCCAAAGAGGGGTGATTAGCTGTGAGAGAATGACAGCCCAGTTTCCTTAGTTGTAGCCCATCATAATGTTCCTCACTTACCCAGCTGTTTCCTTCTTCAATAAAGAGGCTCTTCACAGTCCCACATTTACAGTTATATGTGTCAATGTTAATAAACTGATTTTGCTAAAACAAAACAAAAACAAAATACCAAAAATGTTATGTCTGTGTCCCCCTATTTGGAACTCTTTCTATTCCATTTGGTGATCTTCCCAGCATTATATTACCTGAGTCTCCGCCCCACCCCCAGGCACACTGGTACCCTACTTTGGAAGAGGCAACACATCCCCTAGAATTCTGTTTACTCTACCTGGAAGCATGCTCCAATTCTTCTTCCTCCCACATTCAAGATGTTTACCCTACTTATAGTATGGCCTCTTTCTATCTTATCTTCAGGGCTTCCTCAAGGCTGGATCAGTGAAACTTCCTATTTTTACTGAGGGGGAATGAAAAAGGGTACTTTGTGATGTTAACCCTCCGTGGTAGCACATGTGCTTGGGAAAGAGAAATGATTCCTTTGCTTTCTTGACCTTTGACTGTTCACAATTATTGGTCTGGGACATTATTTTCTTTCCACATCAACACAATATAGATTATGAATTCTTTGAGAGAAGGAATTGTCTTTTGCCTACTTGTATCCCCAGTGTTAAGCACAGTGGCTGACACATAGTAGGCAATTAATAAATGCTTATTAACTAATTGATTCTTATTTTGCAGTTGGAACTCCAATATTGACTTTCCTCATGGTTCCCCTCATCCTCATCCTCATTCATATTAAATAAGTTATATCCTTCCTCTTTCCGGCAGAGTATAGGGAAGCAATCTCATTTTACAGGACACGAAGCTAGAACAACAAAGCTCAGTGGAAATACTTGAAGTGAGTTTGAGGTGGTCAGAATTTACAACTCAGAGCAATGCCGATTCCATGGCTGTGTCTAATCCCTTTAACTGTGTTATGATTAGGTCACAGTATTGAACCTCATTACAATAACAAGAAACAGACACAAACACACACATACACACACACACTCCCAATTCTCAGTAATTTGACTTCTTGCAGTCCGATTTGCTTATGAACTGTAACTACATAAAAAGCTGTTTTAACAGCCAACAGTATGTGCGGTGTAGCCTGTGGCTTCCCTCTGCCATATACAAGTAAGCCTTTTTTAAATTTTATTTTTATTTTTTTTCCATCAGCACAACACTGTTCACAGGGGAGCTAATGAAGTTGAAAACCGTAACAAGGGAAAAAAAACCACATACTCGTGGCCATGAATGATTATGTTTTCCCTTCTTTCTCCAAAGTTAACACCTGGGCTATTTCACTTTTCCATTTTTCAAGTTTGCAGTCAGGTGGGATCAAAATGACAGATTGACAAAGGACTGTGATTTGGTTTTCAGGTGCCCTAGAGCAACACTTTTATCCAATGCCTCTCCCTGCTTTTAATATGCCAGTAAAGAGGAACACATCCTTTCCTTTCCTTTGGAAACAGGCAAAGACTCATTCAACATCTTGCACAGCTGTTTCTCACACCTGGGATAAATTTAATCAGAATCAGACACATAAACTGTCTACAAGAGGAGGGGGGTTGCGAAGGAATTCTTCCAAATATTTCCCTTTATGGAATGGAGGTACTTTAAATAGGTGACAGATGTTGATTGAAACTCAAAAAGTTCTCATTCATACAAAGATGCTGGCTCACCAGATGGTCCTGGTTCACTCTCTCTACCATGTGCACCTCAAGAAACATTTCTGGTGGTGGGCTGAACATGGATATGGAACCCCGGTACCTTGTTCTCTTGGTTTCTGTTCTTTTTTAGTTATCAATTTCCTCAGGTATAAACAAATATCTATCTATATATAGGTGGATAGATTAGTTATAGATATGTATGTATGAGTATTTCCATGATAAATTCTAAGCCAATACCTCTACAGATCTATGTTTATCTTATTAGTGTTGGTATTTTCACCACCTTTGCAAATGGCAATCCATCTATACTTTCCTATGACATGTAATTCTTATTTATGATTTTCTATAAATCTTCCATTGACATTCCTCTAGGACAGAGGTTTTTAGTTGGGGCTCCTGCATCTCTAAGGAGTTCATAGATAGCTTTCATAATTTGAATAGGAAAAAAATTACATCTTTATTTTCACTAACCTCTAATTTAAATTGAGCATTTCCTTAAATTATGAGTTTGCCGTAAACAATAAAAGTATTAGGCTTCATTGCCCTACTAAAGGAATCAATAATAGATAAAATAGTTAAGAACCCCTGATCTAGGAAAATATTGATGTTGAAAAGATGGTTTTTTTTATGTCAGGTAATGATCATTGAAATCACTGAAAAGCATTGGAAGTTCAGTTGTTTGCGACTCTTCATGACTCCATGTGGGTTTTGTTTTGTTTTTGACAAAGATACTAGAATGGTTTGTTATTTCCTTCTCAGGCTTATTTTACAGATGAGGAAACTGAGGCAAACAGGGTTAAGTGATTTGTCTATGGTCACACAGTAAGTTTCCAAGGCTTGACTTAAAACTCAGTTCTTCTTGAGTCCAGGTCTAGTATCCTATCCATTGGGCTATCAAGTTGTCCTTTGAAAATACCACATGATTTCCTAAATGCTATACAGGCAGAAATAGAAACAAAATAATATATTCCAGTGAAGGAATATATTATAGACCATCAGGACAGAAGGAGGAAAGAGATGAGCTCAAGAAAATGATCACAAATCTCATACAAAAAATTTTCAATTCTAAGTCCAGATCATTGTTCATCTTTGTAGCTATCCAAACACACACACTCCAATTCTCAGTAATTTGACTTCTTGCAGTCCAATTTGCTTATGAATTGTAACTACATAAAAAACTGTTTTAACAGCCAATAGTATGTGCTGTGTAGCCTGTGGCTTCCCTCTGCCATATACAAATAAGCTTTTTCTTTCTTTCTTTCTTTCATAACACCTTTGGGAAAGCAAATGTGGAAAAGAAAGGCACAGAGGGTTTACCTGACTTGCCCGTATTACAAAGGTAGATGCTGTTGACAACAGGACTTGAATTGAATCTTACTAATTCCAATTCCTGCACTCTTATCGATTATATCATGTGGCCTCTCAGTCATGGGATCATTAGAGAAAATTACTTTTGTGATTATATATTTAAGATATCATATATGATTATGGGTAGACTGGTAAATATTTGATAATCAGTTCTTTGGAAAAAAATATGTGGCATATTTCTTAATTTACACTAATATACACTATTAACATTTTTTCATCTATTTTTTTCCAGTCTAGAGTCCAATTAACAAAACAATAAATCAAGTCCAGATTTGTAGCTTTTACTGATTTCTGAGGTCCAAATGCTCACATACAGAAAATTTATCAATCTATATTCAGGAGCCCCAGCACATCTCTGCATATGACCTTAAATAATCTGAATTTGTGAATTGGAGATATCTTGTTGGAGGAAAGACTTGAAGGCTAGATTTTGCCTTTTGAGTCAAATTACTTTTGTAATGATCAATGAGTCAAGTATAGTATTTATTACTATGATCAGGCTCTGTGCTACGCACTGGGGATACAAGTACAGAGAATAAAATAATCTTCACTGGCAAGAAGCTTACATTATAATGAGGGAAAGAATAAGTATAATAAAATAATCAGGGGTAGCTAGATGGCACAGTAGATAGAGCACCAGCCCTGGAGTTAGGAGGACCTGAGTTCAAATCTGATCTCAGATACTTAACATTTCCTTGCTGTGTGACTGGGCAAGTCACTTAACCCCAATTGCCTCAGCAAAAAAGAAAACAACAACCAAAAAACCCAGTAAGATAATCAGTACATAGATCTATCAATAAATATTTATTAGTTGCCTAAGGGGTGGCAGACACTATATTAAAATATTAGAAAGTTCTGTTTTCTCTCTGTGTTGTCATTTTTCACCATCAATAGGAGACAACTAGAGGAATGTAAGCTCCTTGAGGATAGAGACTGGATTAATTTTGTGTTTATAGCTAAGCTCTTAATACTGTGTCTGTCCATAATAGGTACTCAAGAAGTTATTATGATTGACATCCCATTCATCTATCATCCTATCCCACCTACCACAAAAAGCAGAGTTATTGGTTACTTTCGAGTTTCTTCTTTCTAACAACATAGCTAAAACTTCTACCCTAAACTAACTTTTTTTAGATTTTTGTAGATATTTTGATATTTGATGATTTTGAGGCAAAAGTAACAAAAGGAAAGAATGAGGAAAAATATATAGGAAAGCATGGTTTAAGAAGAAGAAATTGGAGAAATCAAATACTTGCAGGTTACACAGAAGTTTCGTGCCTTTCTACCACAAACACTTTGTTTACTAAAAGAATTGATGGATATTGATAATGATGAATACCAATTAAAACTACAAAATATATTTTCACATGAAATAGTTATATGTGTTATATATATACACATATATACATACACACATATGTGTATATACATACACACATTTTACTATTCCTAACTTTAGGGGAAGAAGGTGTAGAAGAAATTTATCTCTCTCTGAATCTTTGTCACATTTTTTGGTGATTTAAGTGGCATGGGCACTCCTGGGTAACTCCTACTATTCTTTCTCCCCACCTTTTCTGCCAAATGTCTGACAGAGACATATAAACAGCAAAACAAACATCACTAAAGGCAGACATTTACCACAGAACAAGATGTTGTGGTACAGAGCCAAAGAAAGATGAGAGCAAATAAATAAACGTTCACATACAAATGCACAAGATTTGCTGGAAGGGGTGTTTTAATGTCAAGAATGTTCCAGAAAGAAGAGTTGGTTGGATGACAAAATATAAAAAGAATTGGTGGGGGGGTTTTGTTCTGTTTCTTAATAATAGACAAAGACTCATAAATGAAGAGAAGAGGCAACAGATTTGCTTGAACTTGCTCTTTATAGAACCCCTGAGCAGAGATTTCTCTTTGTTCAGATATTATTTGGCTAGATCAGTTGTTTTTTTTCTTATTGTATACTACTTATTTATTGTTTTTCAAGACTCAAAAAAAGTGTATTCAGACTGAAAAGGTCATTAGGAACCACTATTTGGAATGATGACTAATTTGTCATTGGAGCTTGACTTCTATTTTTCCCTTGGGGTGAAGCATTTCATTTAAGGCAGGATTGGAATTGGAAGATTAATAACCCTTTAAGTGAATTGGAATTTCCAAAAGCATTTTTCTCCTATTTGGTCCTTAAAAAGTAAATCCCTTGGGAATGCTCAGAGTTAAAACCATTTTATTTTCCCCAAAAATGTTAAAGGAAAGTCATTTAATAAAGAAAGTATTATAGTGTGTTTTTTTTTTTTTTTTTTTTTTATGAAGCTAGTGTGAAGGATCACATAAGAAGGCTGAGGATTAGATGTAACATATTGCCCTTTCTTTTGTGAGGTGGTCAGCTATTCATTTTTTAAAGTGTAATTCAGAATGTTGACTTCTAAGCTTCCATTAATGTACCTGGACCCACACACCTTTGTCTAAATCTACCAAGATCTAAACTAGATGTAGAACTTGGGAGAGTTACTGTACTTGTGATTTCATTGATACAGGACAGCTGTCCTGCCAATGCAGGTTAGCACCTTTTCTGCAATTTATAATCTTAGAATGTTGTCTACAGCAAAAGTGTCAAACAAATAGAAACAGAACCCTGCTGATCAGATATTTACTTAGAAAACCATGAATGAACATTATCTCTGTTGTATTGTACTGTATTCATTTTGTTCAACATTGTCCAGTTATCTGGTTTTTGGCTTGGGAGTTTTGCTACCTGTATGAAGCATCCTCAGGGAGTTTGACACCTTTGATCTAGTCAAGGGATTTGTGCAGAATCACAAAGCCATTACGTATCAGAATTGCAGTTAGGTGGCTCCCTAGTGAATAGAGTGCTGGACCAGGAGTCAGAGAGACTCATCCTCCAGAATTCAAATTTGATCTCACAGTTGTAGGACATGGGCAAGTCACTGTGATGGTGATGGTTGGTATCAGAATTGGAACTTAAATCCATGTCCGCTTAACTTTAAGGCTAGATCTCTCTAACTGCTATACCATACTGCTTCTGAATGGGTAAAAAAAAGACTTAACAATCTATTTTGCCAATACTATGTATATCCACAGGTACATGTTAACACATAAATATACATAAACCTCTCTATGCACTTATGGCTGATACATATCCTTTTTTACCTTAGAGGAGAGCCGTCAGCAGAAGCAGGCTACTACCTGAAAAGTGTTTTTAGTTGCTTGGAACAAGATACCATAGAAACAACAGGCTTGTTATTGTTTTTAATCAATAAGAATCTAAATTCATTGTAAGTCTAGAAACATTCGAAAGGAATGGGGATGGGCAGATACTACACTTGAGCACCTCAGGCCTTTGTTCTCAGGTTTTGGTTCAGTGATCATGCTATATGTGGCTTTGCCAAGCTTTCTGCTTCTCAACATTTTCTAAAGTAACAGATCCCAAATTTCCATCTAGGTCACAGCCCAGAGTGAGGCTACTTCCCAAGCTGCTTAGGTTTTCCATGACGTCTTAACTCCCAGTAGTGCTCCTAAGTAACACTCAGTCTTAGAAAATTCTTTTTCTTTTGTGGTACTGTGTGATTATCATTTTGGTTCTTCATTTCTCCCTTGAAGACCTTTACTTTGCCATTTAAATGTAGCACACTATCACATGACTGGTTTAAAACAAGTATCATTTATTCCAAGACCTTTCTTCAAGGACTATAACAGTACCTTGAGGAAAAAAAAATGACTATTTTATTGTCATAATAATAACAAATTTTATATATAGGACCCAAAGATCTTTTTCTTTGAGTCCCTTTCCCTCATTCAAAGTCCAGTCTCTCAAGGACATTTTTGACCTTACACAAAGAATTCACCCCACCCCGACTGACCATTTTATTTAGCAGGAATTCTTATCTCACCATTGTTCATTGTTTATTGACTAGATGGAAAATAGGACCTTTAATATAGATTGCCTGAAGTGGGAATGGTCTGACCTGGGAGGAATTTCTTTGTCCAAAAGTGAGGGCCTCCAACCCCTCATTAGAATAAGCTCACCTCTTATTATAATATTCATTCTCTAATTAATTGTTAACCAATCATGGTTGATTTTCTTTTGATGATGATCCCTGATCCAAATTACCCATTGGACGAGTCTCCAAGGTTTGTCTTTGGTTATAAAAGAAACCACTGACCTCAAATTATTGATTATTTGCTAGTATAGCAATCTACTTGCTATACATTGATTATTAATTATCCAGAAGCTGTTTCTCACATTTTTAATTTATCTCAAGGTCGACTCACATTCATCTTAGTTAATAGTCTGTAAATTGCTTTCCTCCTTATTAAAAAAAAATCTTTTTCCTACAATAGCTCTGTGAGGTAAATAATATAGTCAATCATTAGCATTTAACAAGTGTTTACTGTGTGTCAGGCACTCTGTCAGGTTCTAGGGAATATAAAGAAAACAATTTTTTTAAAAATAACTTTTTATTGACAGAACCCATGCCAGGGTAATTTTTTACAACATTATCCCTTGCACTCACTTCTGTTCCGATTTTTCCCCTCCCTCCCTCCACCCCCACCCCCAGATGGCAAGCAGTCCTATACATGTTAAATATGTCACAGTATATAAAGAAAACAATTTAACTATCCTTACCTTTAAGGAGCATATAATTTATTGGAAGAAGTTTGCCTAGGATTTTAGGATAATAGATTTAGAATCTATTAGAAGTTGTCTAGACGAGTAGCACTCTGTGCAGGGGAACTAGATTCAAATTTAATTGGGAAATATTTTCAAAAATAAATAACAATTCAGTAGAACATTTTGTTGTTGTTGTTTGGTCATTTAGTCCCGCCTGATTATTAGTGACCCACTCCAAGCCCCTCCATCATCCACTATCTCTCCAAGTTTGTCCAAGTTTACATTCATTGTTTCCATGACACTACTGATCCATCTCATCCTCTGCTGTCCCCCTTTTCTTTTGCCTTCAATCTTTCTCAGCACCAGGGTCTTTTCTAACAAGTCCAAAACATTTAAGCTTCAACTTCAGTATTTGAACTTCCAGGGAAGGGAGTGCATTTATTTCTTTAAATATTAACTGATTTGATTTCGTTACTCAGCGACTCTCAAAAATCTTCTCTAGCACAACAATTCAAAAGCATTGATTTATGGAACTCAGTTTTCCTTATAGTTCAACTCTCATAGATATATATTGTTACTGGAAAAACCATAGCTTTGATTATATAGACTTTAGTCAGCAAGATGATGTCTCTATTTCTGCGTGTGTGTCCAGATTTGCCATAGTTTTCCTTCCAAGGAGGAAGAATATTTTAATTTCATGACTATAGTCGCAGTCGGTAGTGATCTTTAAGCCCAAGAATATAAAACTGATCCTACTTCCTTTCTTCTTGCTTTGTCAGGAAGTGATGGGACCAGTTGTCAAGATCTTATAGATGAGGTTCACATGTGGTTTTCTTAGCCCTTGTGGCTGCAGGGATCCTTAAGTAGGGTTTAGGGGCCTCCTTTCTTATTTGAGGTTGACATCAGTGATCTAAATCAAATCCCTTATTTTACTGATAGGAAAATAGATCCAGAGGGTGACTGAATAAGGTCACACAAGTAGTTAAGTCACAGAGGTGGACATGAAAATGGCTCCTCTGACTCCCAATCCACGGATCTTTTCCAGTGTTTCAGGCTTCCTCATGTTTGTGTGGGCTTGTATTTATTCATGTATGCAGGCACAAATCATATCCAAGGATGCAAAAGTAGATGGGGGATCAGAAAAGGTTTCATGCAGAAGGTGGCCCTGGGGTTGAATTTTGAAGGAAAATAAAGAATTCTAAAAATTATTATATAAGTATTGTTATTCATATTTTCTAGATGAAAAAATACTATCTGAAAGGGGAAATGACTTGATTAGGCAGTATCAGGGATAGTTTTTTTAATAGCTTTATATTTACAAGATATATGCATGAGTAATTTTTCAGCATTGACTCTTGCAAAACCTTTTGTTCCAACTTTTCCTCTCCTTCCTCCCATCCTCTCCCCCAGATGGCAGGTAGACCAATACATGTTAAATATGTTAAAGTATAAGTTAAATACAATTTATATATACATGTCCATACAGTTATTTTGCTGTACAAGAAGAATCAGATTTTGATAGTGTACATATGTACATAGTGTACAATTAACCTGTGAAGGAAATAAAAAATGCAGGTGACTATAAATAGAGAGACTGGGAATTCTATGTAGTGGTTCATACTCATCTCCCAGAGTTCTTTTGCTGGGTCTAGCTGGTTCTTTTCATTACTGAAGGAGACAGGAGTTTTGAAGACAGCCAGTGTTTTGACTTTGAGTCTAGTGCTCTCTCTTTTTTTTTTTTTTTTGGAGGCAATAAGACTTGAGTAGAGTCACACAGTTAATAAGTGTCAAGTGTCTGAGGCTGGATTTGAACTCAGGTCCTCCTGACTCATGTCCTAGCCACCTTGCTGCTCCTGGTGATTTATTTCTGTGACATCTCAGAACAGTTTATTTAATTGCTTGCTATTCTGCACTATTAGTGCGCTCATTCAGAGCACGGATTCATAAATGGTGCTGGGGCAGGAAGGTGGTGAAGGGCAAAGAGTGGACTCTGGAAAACACTTCTTCCTGAAGTCAAACCCCGTCTCAGATGCTAGTAGTGTGGCCCTGGGTAAGTCACCTAACCTGTGTGCCTCAATTTCCTCATCTGTAAAATGGATTGGAGAAGGAAATGGCAAAGCACTGCAGTATCTCTACCAAGAAAACTCCAAATAAGGTCATGAAGAGTTGGGCACAACTGAGAGGCAACTAAGCTCTAACAGCAGCCTCTAGAGATCAAAGATTGCCTCTCCTGCAGGGATGTTGACTGGTAGGGGTATTTGAAGCTTGTTGAATATTCTATTTAATCTTACCCAGAAATAATAATAATTATTATCTTTAATAATAATAGCTTTTTACTTTTCAAAATACACGCAAAGATAGTTTTTAACATTCACCCTTGTAAAACTTTGTGTTCCAAAAATTTTTTTCCTTCCTCTTCACCTCCCCCTTCCCCTGAATAGCAAGTAATCTAATATATGTTAAACATGTGCAATTCTTCTAAATATATTTCCAGGAACAACTATTAAAGACCAAGAGTATGATATCATAAATCTTGTGCCAGAGTCTCTGACATGACCTCAAAGGGCCACATCACTTTGGAGGCCTTTTCACTCCTAAGACTTATTTCCCCCATCAGGACAGTCTGAGAGTCAGTCAATAAACATTTATTAAATGACTGCTGTTTGCCAGACACTGTGCTAAGTGCTAGGGATACAAAAAAAAGAGACAAAAGACAATCTACCCCCAAAAGGAGCTCACAAACGAGAGACAACAAGCAAACAATTATGTACAAGTAAGCTTTATACAGGATAAATAGGAATGAAATAAATAGGGAAAGTCACTGGAATTAAGAAGAATTGGAAAAAAAATATAGAAGATGAGATTTTATTTGGACCTTAAAGGAAGCCAGGGAAGGCAGGAGTTTTGTAAAGACGATGAGGAAGATCATTCTAGGCAAAGGGGACAGCTAGAGAAAATGCCTTGTGGTGAGTTCAAATCCAGCCCCCTGGGAAAAACACTTAACCTCAATTCCCCTCTCCCCCCAAAATGTCCAAAAAACCAAAACAAAACCCTGACATCTCATCTGTGACAATTCTGTATCTAGAAGAATTAGGGACAGGAGTGAGAATCAATCCCTCTTTCCTATATAAAGGCATATGAAAATTCACATTTGGGAAGATGATATATATCAAAAGTCTATAAAATAATTCTATGAGCAGGAAATGAATGAAGAGTTTCCAGGATATGCAGTAGCCACAGAAAACAAATGTGTTGAAGTGAAGTGCTCAAGTTGCTCAGTGAGACTCTCATCACTGAGTTTTACTCATAGAACTTCTCCATTTCATGCTGGGTTGAAAAAAAATCCAAAAATTAAAATGTAAGATTAGACCAATGTTCCCTGTGGAGAAACAGGAAAGCAGATATCAAATATATTTTTTGGCTGGATTTCAGATCCTTTTTTGTCTTGCCAAACATTTCATTTCACTCCTCTTTTGGTATTGGAGAGCAAAACTGATCTATTAAGTTATTTCCTTGTACTCAATATTCTATTTCCCATCTCTGTACCTTTACACAAACTATTTATTCCTTGTGCAGAATGCATTTGATGATTATGTTTATCTCGTAGAATCTTTATTTTTCTTTAAGGTCCAGCTCAGGGGCCACCTTCCAGACTAAAGGTTCTCAATTCATTTTATTTTTTTATTTTTTATTTTTAGCATGTTCCCTACTAGTATTTAAAAAAAAAAAAAAAAAAGGAGGTGGGAGGGACAGCGAGGTGATACAATGGATAGAACACTGGACTTAGAATCAGGAAGATTCATCTTCCTGAGTTCAAATCTGGCCTTTGAATTTACTGTGTGATTCTAGACAAATGATTTCATCCTGTTTGCCTCAGTTTTCTCATCTGCAAAATGAACTAGGGAAGGAAATGGCAAACCACTCCAGTATCTTTGTCAAGAAAACCCTCATATAGGATCCTAGGGTCAAGCACGACTGAAATGGCTGAATATCGACAAAACTGTTAAAAATGTTTTCGCCATATATAAATTACATATATGTACCACTCTGTTAATATGTCACATACATCATAAAATATATACAAAGAAATAAAAAGATAATATAAACAATTTTAAAAAGTTTTAACTTTGAATAAAAATATTTTTAGTAACATAAAAATTTAAATAATTTATTCTGGTGAAAGCAATGTAATTAAATACATTTTATTTTTTTTGAAAACCTTGGTGAGACAGCAATATAGTAGTATGTGATACAGCACCTCCCCCTTTAGAATGGACACAGATATCCTCAGACTACTTCTTTTTTGCCATGAGGACTTTGCAATTAGCTGCTGAGCTAGAGCGTCATGGATTTGGTTAAGAATACTTGTGGGTTTCCTTAGAGGGTCTCTATCTCCTGCCAGCCTTAAGATATAAGGATGCTCCAACATCCAAAATATTAGTTGCTCCAACAAGCCATAAGTTTGTCGCTTCCTAGTCAAATGTGTCTTAAATCCCCAAGGATGGGGCTGCCTTTCTTGATATTTTCTTTCCCTTAGTAGAGGATCTTGGGAGATCTTGAAAGGCAGCTGGCCTCCCCTCCTCCCACCTTATGGATTACCTGAGCAGTGGAATTGACTGTTGGAGTAATTGTGACCCAGAAGACAGGCCAAGAGGGAAAGAGTCATCCAGGGAAAGAGAAAACACTGGAAAAGAAATAGCCTATGAGATAATTACAAGTTTCGTGAAGGTAAAATGCAAAATAGCTAATAATAGTCCTATTACAAATGACCTTAGGCCTGAATATTAGCTTTTCACCTGATTGTAATCATTCTATGATTTTTTATTACCTTGCATTCTAGGGAAGAAATGTGTGTGGGAAGAAAAACATTCTGTTTTTCTTCTGTTCATATCTGATTCATGTTTGTACTAGAAGTATTGTTTTGTACTATCAGATGTTTTTTTTCTTCATTCCCTTCTTTCACCCTTCCAACTAGGGATATCATCCCCTTCTACTAGAGCCAAAAATAGAATTATTCCTTAGAAATCTCAGGGAAGACAGGCAAAGAATTGAAGCACTAATAGTCTACTTATCCTTTTGAGGATCTCAGAACTATGAATCCCAGGCAAACACTGAGAGCAGGGAAAGGATGGATTGGCAAAGGTCACCAGCCCTTCCTTATGGCTTCAGCCTAATGGTCATTCTGATTAGCTGTTGTGCTAGACTTTATTTTAATTTATTGATTTATTATATTTAAAAGGATTGCCCATATTTAACCTATGTCAGATTGCTTGCTGTCTTGGGGGAGGAGGGAGGTAAAGCAGGGAAGGAAAAAAATTTGGAACACAAAATTTTACAAAAATGAATGTTGAAAATGATCTTTGCATGTATTTGGAAAAATAAAATATTATTGAAAAAATAAACAATTTTTAAAAAAATAGAAAAATATCAATTTATTGATTGATTAATTATTATACTTTAACAATGTATCAACTAATTATTATAATCATAATCATCATAAAGTTATTGTCAATCATTATTGGCCTTTAGCAATAAATAGGTATCCATCTTAACGAGATTTTTCAAAAAATGCTTTGTAAAACCTACCATATTGCTTATACGCTGTCTCAGAGAGTCTATCATTTCCATAATAATATTGCTTCTATGGATCATGTGTTCTAGGTAGTTTGACTTTACCTTGTAGTTTTTAACTTGATTTACTTTTCTAGTTGAATCTCTGTTCAATATGATTTGTGGAAAATCTATATTTTTAAATGTAAGTTTGTTCTTGATAATCAAGAGGGCTTCCTATTTCATACATAGATATTGCTACCCACTTATCTTATATACTTTGATCAGTTATTAGTTTCCTAAAAACTGCTTCTGCTGTGGATGAATGACAAATATATAAAGAGCACAGACTTGGTTCCTTCTTGCTTCCATTTTTTATACCAGTGCAGGATATGTGTATTAGACCTAAAAGATTAAAAATATTATTTATTTAGTTAGAATTTACAATCTGTTTTTCTTAAATGCATTCAGGTACAAATCATTCCTTCCTTTTATCATATTCTATTCATCAATAATTCTCAATTTATTGTAAACAAATCTTATTAAGAACTAAGTAGACCTTAGATCTTACTCTAGGCAGATAGAGTGTATAGTATAGTATTACATTTTCTTAAGAAAATTAGGTTATTAGAATTCTAGGAGAGAAAAATAGTTGATTGGATTGAGAATAAATTATTAGAAATAACTGTCAGGAAAACAGAGGTAGGTTGACTATGTTAGAAGAATGATTTGGAGAATGCTTAAAAATAGCTCTTCCTAGAATATTGCCTTATCCTGCAACTTGTCTTTAAGTAACAAGGCAATCCCTATTCTTTGGGCACTTTATTAACTTTTTTTTTCTTCAGAAAATCATGCCATCTGATCAATTTTTTGATTTTTCCTCTGAAATAGTTTTGTATTTACCTGAAATTTGCTCATATTCCAAACCATTTTTGTTAGTCATAGAAATATTGTAGGAACATTTTTTCTCTTAGGTCACCTTTATTTCTTTCTGAGTTTTAGGGTTCTGAGTTATCTAAACTGTTAGAGTGTTATCTTCCTCTTTTATTAAAATATCTGAATTTAGAAGCAGATCTAATCCCTCATCAACATGATTCACAACTGGTTGAAGCTGGGTAGTGATTTTCTAACTAGTATCAAAGACCATGGACTAAGACTATCTTTTCTTATGGGTACTGGGTAGCTGACAACATCAAAGATCTGGCATGGGACCCCTTCTACCAAGTGCATTCTTTCCTCCTTCCTCCTAGAGCCGACTCATGGACAGGGCAGAGCCAATTAAACCAGATAACCTTTTCCAATTTAATCCCTGCTTTCTCACCAGTCTAGCAGAAGATGGAGTTGACCAAGCTGGTACAGGAGCCTTTCCCCAGTTCCCTAGTCCATTTCCTATTCAGATATCCCCATGATGCTCCTTTTCTAATGTTATGGGCACAGGTCTATCCAGATCCCTGACCATGAAGAGGACATGACTTGAATAGGAAGTCAGCAATCACAATCCTTCCAGTAAGCTGAAGGGCTACCAGGCTTAATTCATTATCGTTACTGTGTCCTACAGATTCCTGAGTATGCTATTTGTATTGTCACAGAAACCTATGGACCCTTGGGACTTCCCATAGATTCTACAGTTGATCTCTTCTGTAGTGAGAAGTATATATACTATCTCACTCAATCAAAAAAAGCTTTATTTGAAAGGAGATGCTACTCACTTTTCTATTCAAATTCCCAGCACTTAGTACAGTGTTTAGCACATAGTAAGTGCTCAAATGCTTTTCCATTCCATCCATTGCAATTTGTCATATGAGACATTGAATCAAAGATCTCCATCTGCACACTTTGTTCCTCACCATCTTCCCTCCTTTAAAAATTTAAGTTAATTTATGGAGTTTTAGAGAGACTATAGCCTGGATTCATTTATTTAATCAGGCTTGAAGGACCTCAGACCCTGGAGTCCACATAGAGGGCTGAGACCTTTTGAGGATATGAAGAAAAGGAAGAATTCTCCTTCCTCTGAAAAAGAAAATAGGAAGGAAACACCTGGAGAAATAAGTAGGAAATTGGAACTAGTAAGAATCTTTGATTTTTGATCTTTATTTTCTGCTTCTTTCTCAATATTTTGATAGATATCTCAGTTAAAGACAATCTTTCTTTTGATTAGTTTCCCCATCAATGTTTTTTTTTTTTTTTTTTTTAACATTCACAGCTTTCTACCAGTTCACTAGTTTTTCCTCTTGGTCACGTGCAGGATTTGTTGTTTGTCACTGAAACTATTAAATTAGACCATTGACATTTGCAGACTTTTTTTTTTTTTTTTTTTTTAGTAGAAGTGATCAGTTTTGATTGGAACATTGTCTTTTGTGTACAGAGATTCTGTGGAAATTTCTTTTGTCATATATGTTCAGGTTTTTAGTGATGTCACATTTTTCTGGGAAAGTTATAATATTTAAAGTGTCTCTATGCATCTTGTCTTCAAGATCAGTGTTTTATTTGTATTTTTTTCTTTTAACATTATTGAATTTCTTTCTTATTGTTCTTCACTTATGTGTATTTAGATTTTCAATTCATTGTTCTCTTATCTATTTCTCTGATAAGATTTGCTACTGTGAAATCAAATTTTTCTATTCTGTTGGTTATTTCTGCTGGTGAACTATAAATTGTGCTTTAACAAGACTTATTTCTCTCTTAAGCCATTCAGAAACATCTTGGCATGTTTCTGGGCCCTCTTGGAAATCCACAAGGTCTTTTATCTCATGAGGGATTGATTCATTTCCTTTTGTTATGCAATATTTATTCATAAATGTCTAGTTTCTTTTAGATAATCTAGAGGCCATCTACCCTTCTATTAATATCTTCCCTAGTGGTTTATCTGCTTTGTACTCAAAGTCTTCACACTGAGTTTTCTTCCTCTTGACATCGTTAGTAATTTTGGTCCTTTTTTTTTTTTTTTTTTAAATTCCTCTATCCTTACTTTGTGACTTTTTCCACTTTGATGGCAGTTTCCCCAGGGGCTGGGTCTCAAAGTTTTCTCAGCATTCTTACATAATAAACAATTCACAATTTACTTGGTATCTGTTCCAAGTGACTTCTAGGGGTGACAGAAGTAGCCCTAGCTGGATTCAGCTTCTTTTACGTTAGACCTGGTAAATCCATGTACCCCATGGCTTTCTGCTCATTTCCCTCTATTTCTCAGTTCTATGTCAGATTTCTATTGCTATGCAAACTTTTGCCACAAATCAGTTGCAGGCAGAACAAGCTTCTGTCTTTTGATTTGGGGGAATACAAAGAAGAAGGAGATTGTTATTGTTCAGTCTTCATTTTCAAAGATGACCAACGACATCATTAAAGGGTAGGGTAGAGTGTTATAAGTCTATGATGGTTAGCGGGGGAGGTGTTGAATGACCATATTAGGAATCAAGGATTAGTTTTTTCTTCATTTACTTAATTGAGTTGTGACCTTATTAAGGTTCTTGTTATCTCCTCCCATAAAGCCTATAGAAATTGCTTTATCTTTTACACACAATTCTTATTTTTGAGAGATTTTAGATAACATGAGGATTGGAGAGTATCTAATCCTCTACCTTGTCAGCCATGTGATCTCTAATTCCAGTCAGTTAATTAGTCTACAAGCTTTTAAGACTTTCTATGCCCCAGACCCTGGAGAAACAAAGACAGGCAAAAGCAACCACACTCGAGGAACTCACATTATTTTCCCCACCACATTTAATAGTATTTATTTTTTTCCTGATTACACGTAGATAGTTTTCAAAATTAATTTTTATAAGATTTTGAATTTTTAACTATTTTCTTTCTTTTTCTTTCCCTTTCCAAGACAAAAAACCATCCAATATAGGTTATCCATGTATAATCATGTTAAACATATTGAAAGAAGTCTCTGAACAAAAGAAAAAACTATGAGAGAAAAAAAAGAAAACAATAAAAAAAAAGTGAAAATACTATGCTCCGTAGTTCTTTCTCTGGATGTAGGTGGATTTTCCATCCCAAATCTACTGGAATTGTCTTGGATCACTGTATTGCGGAGAAGAGCTAAATCTATCATAGTTGATCATCACACAATCTTGCTGTTATTGCATATAATGTTCAAGAAGCTCACATTCTTTTTTTTTAAATTTTATAATAACTTTTTATTGACAGAACCCCTGCCAGGGTAATTTTTTACAACATTATCCCTTGCACTCACTTCTGTTCCGATTTTTCCCCTCCCTCCCTCCACCCCCTCCCCTAGATGGCAAACAGTCCTATATATGTTAAATATGTTGCAGTATATCCTAGATACAATATGTTTGCAGAACCGAACAGTTCTCTTGTTGCACAGGGAGAATTGGATTCAGAAGGTAAAAATAACCCGGGAAGAAAAACAAAAATGCAAATAGTTTACATTTATTTCCCAGTGTTCTTTCTTTGGGTGTAGCTGCTTCCGAGTTAAGTCTCTTTGTCAAAGAAATCCACTTCCATCCTCATACAATATCGTTGTCGAAGTGTATAATGATCTCCTGGTTCTGCTCATTTCACTTAGCATCAGTTCATGTAAGTCTCGCCAGTCCTCTCTGTATTCATCCTGCTGGTCATTTCTTACAGAACAATCATATTCCATAACATTCATATACCACAATTTATTCAGCCATTCTCCAATTGATGGACATCTATTCAGTTTCCAGTTTCTGGCCACTACAAACAGGGCTGCTACAAACATTTTGGCACATACAGGTCCCTTTCCCTTCTTTAGTATGTCTTTGGGGTATAAGCCCAGTAGTAGCACTGCTGGATCAAAGGGTATGACAGTTTGATAACTTTTGGGGCATAATTCCAGATTGCTCTCCAGAATGGTTGGATAAGAAGCTCACATTCTAATGAGAGTAATAACTTCAAATTTCTATGTACATATAAAATATATAGATTGTAAATGGAGAAAAAGTGAGGTGGTGAGCAAAAAAAGAATAGGAAAAGCTTCCTGCAGACTATCTGTCACTGATAGTCTTAGAGAATTGCTTGGGACATTGAGAATTTAATAAATTTAGCATGTGTCTAAGGTCTTCCTTACTTGGAGGATAGCTCTCCAGCTCTGTGATATTGGACAAGTCGCTTAGTCATTCTCAACCTCAGTTTTCTCCTCTGTAAAAAGGGAATAACACTAATCATGTTACTGCTGCAGCTGCTGATTTGATGATGATGATAGTACCTACTTCCCAGGATTATTGTAGAAGATCAAGGGAGGAAATATGTGTAAGACATTTCCACAAATCATAAAGCCTTTATAAATGCTAGCTATTATTATTCACTATCTTTTATGTATTATAGGGAACTAAATAATGAATAGAAAATCAATGTCATAATTCAGATCTCAAACAAAGCTTATGCTATTTACTTTGGTCCATATGGAGGAAGCATCACTGACAAGTTGTAGGACCTATTTTTCTCGTTTTTTCCCATGAGTAGGGCTTTTTAACCTATTCTGTTTTATGAACCCCTTTGAATCTGCAGACAATCCTTTTCATAGTAATGTTTTAAATGCACAAAATAAGATACAAGGGACTACAAAGGAAACCAATTATATTGAAAAAAAAAAAGATGTGATTTTCCCTCTTATCCAGGTTCTTGAGCCATTTGTAATTTAATTGTTGTCTCCACATTCAAGAACCTTTGCTAAATAGAAGGCAAGTTACTCAAGGTAGAGAAAGAAGAAAAGAATGAGAGGCTGCTAAAATATTGATGGTGTTATGTGTCCCTTTATAATGAGACTTGAAAATGAAAGTGTGGGTAGAAAAGTTAAAAAAATGCAGAAAGCTATGAAAAATTGCCTAGGGGGTGGGAACCTTTTTATAATTGCAATGCCTTTGGTACTTTTTAAAAAATGAGTCAGGCACACTTTTTCTTGATGTCAAAATCATCACCATCTACTTTTATTTACATTCCAAAGAAATATTTATTAATCCTTTGTTTATGAAGGACTTAAAAAAAAAAGAGAAAGAAAATAACAGATCTTGGACCCTATTTGGGGAGTGCTTATTCCTTACACCTCTCAAAAACAGGACTCCAAGGTCCTTGGAGACCTTATGGTCTCAATAAAAGGCCAAAAGTAATTTCACAGCACACGAAAGAGTCGGCAGATTTTTCACTTCTCCGTATAATCTGAAGTCATAGGGATAATAAAAGCTTGGGAGTTAGATTAATTCATAGCTGATAGCAGTTAATTGCTAGAGAGGTCTCTTATCTTCCTCCCTCTTTGACACCACAATTATATTTATTATATCTACAGTTTTAAGATCAGTACTCCTATCCTGGAAGACTTGAATATTAAAATACTGATTTGGTTAGCACAGACCAAAGTTGAGAGGCACATTTTTTATAATCTCTAGTGCCAAATCTTCTATGAATATTGACAAGTAAAAAAATCCACCCAATTTCTGTTCTTCATGGGGAAATTTAAATTCTGCAGTATGAAAACTGTGGTGGGAAATCTGATCACTCACAGGCAAATACTGAATTGTAAATTCCAGTTTATAAATTTTGAGGCTTTTGCATAATCACAAGATTCTTGCTGTTGTGAAACACACTTTTAAACATCAATATCCTTGGATTGTTCTATTACAACAAATCATGAAATATCATGACTTCAAAGAACTCAAAATTGCATGTGACCCCAAAAAGGAATGGAAAGGTGCTTTGTGGGTATAAGAAATGTGTTATATTAACAAATATGGAATAAACAGTCATCAAGAATAAGTAGAAGTGGACAAAGAAAAGGGGCAATTATATGTATTGAGTGAGAATGACATCTAGCTAGGTCTTGCTTAGTACAAATAGTGAATCTTGTGAAGTGGTCAATTGTATTCTAATTTGCACCAGTCAAAATTGCAATTACATAAAATGAGTCATTGGTTCCTACCAGATGGAAATCTGCAATGCAAATTTTAATAATTTGAAAACTTCCCTAGATTGATTTTCCCCACCAATCAATATTAAAAGACCCAAAGAAAAATCTCTAGGATATTGAGTTGGCATTTTGTGGAAAATTTATAGAAAGACATACATAAGAATCACATTGGTTAAGAAGATGGAGAGGGTTTGTAATTTGTACCAGTGAAAGAAATCTCCATACTGGGAAGATTCACAGAACCATTTATGGCATCTTGTAGCTACCAACTCATTCTATTTCCTTTTGTAGGATTCCTATCATACTTCCTCCTTCCCCCACCCACAAACATTTTTGCCCACTATAGCAAACTTCTACCATTTCTCCCAAGAGAATCTACTTCCTGTGGGAAAGATCTACTTAGGTAACATCTTATGCAAATCTTTGAAAATGCAGAGATAGATAGATTTGCTGAAACATATTTTCCTTTCTTATTTTTTATTTTGAGAACATTGATATGAATAGAAGGTTAACCTGACATAAGAGTTTACTGGTACAATGTGCTATCTTTAAGAATACAACCATGAATGAAAAATTTATTTATTAAGTGCTTATTATGTATCAGGTACCAGGCTAAATTCTGGGCATAAAAACAACAGAATAAAATAGTATTTCCTCAAGGGGCTAATTCTACTGAGGTAAAGGGAACAATATATAATGGTGACCAGCTTGGGAGCCAAGGTGTAACTGGAGTATTGATTTAATTATTGAGCCCAAGGCAAGAGGTGGAAAGTGGGTAGGGGAGGCAGATGATGTTAAATGGCAAAATGGCCAGAGTTAACTGATGAATAAGATGTAAAACATGGCTTAGAATATTGGCCTGGGACCAAGTAGATGTTGTAAGCTAGTTGAGTTTGCATGAACTTGCTCACCTATCATGATATAGTCCATATTGGGAGTCCTAAAGGTGTGGATTAACTCTTTCAGGGACTGGGGGGATTTTTCTGGTTATTTTATATATATATTTTTGACCTTGAATATTTTTGACCTTAAAAATAGGATTTATCATTTAAATCCTTGTTTAACCTAGTCTAGAACTGACCCTGTAAATTAAGGACCCTTAAATCTAAATATCAGGGAGATTATACTCAGCCTTGAAGTTATAATAAGTCATATATTCTAAGCCTATTCCTTTGCATTCTAAGCTAATCTTTTTTTACTTTCATTTCCTGTTCCACTACAAACTCAACTTTTTTTTTTTTTTTTTCAGGGAAGTTCACTTATCTAAATAAGAAAGCAACCAAGGAATTTTTCTTCATGGGTTAAAAAAAGAAATGGGAATTCTAAATTCCTATTCCCAATTCTTATTCCAGTTTACCCTTTGTAAGCGTGACAGAATTAGTTAATTTCCTTTTTTTTTTTTCATTTTGTCAAATATACATCTGTTTCAGTAGAAGTACATTCTTCAGAAGAAAATGAGTTCCAGTCAAAAAGAGTTTATTAAATGCCTACTATGTGCCAGCAAAACAAACTCTGTTGCTGTTTCCCCCCCCCAAAAAAAACCCCAAACATATACAAGACAAATAACTACTATGCATACAAGCTAAAATATATAGGATAAATTGGAGATAAATAAACAGAGCTAAGACGCTAGCATTAAGGGTAATTAAGAAAGGTTTCCCATAAAAAATAAGATTTTAGCTGAACTTGAAGGAAGCCAGGAAAGCCAGAAAATAGAGATGAGGATGGAGAGAATTTCAGATGTGGGGGACAGTGAAACTACCTGTAACTGTTTGAAGAAAGACATTTGAAGGAAGTCCAATATCTCTGGAGAACAAAGTATATGGGGAGTTTGAAGATTGAAAAGGTGAAAAAGGGTCAAGTTACAAATGACTTTAAAAGCTTAATGGGATTTACAATTTCATCCTGGAAGTTTTGAGGACTCCAAGGCAGTTTTTGAATAATGGGAGCCACATAGACCTAAAGTTTAGGAAGATCCATCTGACAGCTGAGTGGAAGACAAATTGAAGTAAAGGGAGTCCTGAGCCAGGAAAACCAAACGGAAGGCAATTGCAATATTCTAGGAGTAAGGTGACAAAGTCATGTACCAGGCTGGTGGTGGCAGTAGCACCGGAAAAGGGGGCAAATAAGAGGGCTATTCTGAGGTTAGAATCAATAGGACTTGGCAACTGATTGAATATGGGAGAAGGAATGAGAATGAGGGATCACTCATATGAAAGAGTGTTCCAAATCATTATTGATCAGAGAAATGCAAATTAAGACAACTCTGAGATACCACTACACACCTGTCAGATTGGCTAAGATGACAGGAAAAAATAATGATGAATGTTGGAGGGGATGCGGGAAAACTGGGACACTAATGCATTGTTGGTGGAGTTGTGAACGAATCCAACCATTCTGGAGAGCAATCTGGAATTATGCCCAAAAAATTATCAAATTGTGCATACCCTTTGATCCAGCAGTGTTTCTATTGGGCTTATATCCCAAAGAAATACTAAAGAAGGGAAAGGGACCTGTATGTGCCAAAATGTTTGTAGCAGCCCTGTTTGTAGTGGCTAGAAACTGGAAAATGAATGGATGCCCATCAATTGGAGAATGGCTGGGTAAATTGTGGTATATGAATGTTATGGAATATTATTGTTCTGTAAGAAATGACCAGCAGGATGAATACAGAGAGGACTGGCGAGACTTACATGAACTGATGCTAAGTGAAATGAGCAGAACCAGGAGATCATTATATACTTCGACAACGATGTTGTATGAGGACATATTTTGATGGAAGTGGATTTCTTTGACAAAGAGACCTGAGTTTCAATTGATAAATGACGGACAAAATCAGCTACACCCAAAGAAAGAACACTGGGAAACGAATGTAAACTATCTGCATTTTTGTTTTTCTTCCCGGGTTATTTATACCTTCTGAATCCAATTCTCCCTAAGCAACAAGAGAACTGTTCGGTTCTGCAAACATATATTGTATCTAGGATATACTGCAACATATCCAACATATAAAGGACTGCTTGCCATCTAGGGGAGGGGGTGGAGGGAGGGAGGGGAAAAAAAAATCGGAACAGAAATGAGTGTCAATATAAAGTAATTATTAAATAAAAAATTTAAAAAAAAAAAGAGAATGAGGGATCAAGGATGATGGCCAGCTTGCAAATCTAGGAGTTTGCGAGGAAATGGTGACTTTGATACTAAAAAAGTTAGGAAGAGGTTAGAGCTTTAAGGGGAAAGCATTGTTTTCAATTTTGGAATTATTGAATTTGGGATATCTATGGGATGTTTAGTTTGAGGTGTCCGGCATGCAGGTGGAGATGCCAGAATGGAGATTAACAGAGAGGTTAGGGCTGGAGAAATTGATCTGAGAAATATTAGCTAGGATAATAACTGAATCTATGGGAGTTAATGATATCAAGCAAAATATTATTTGAGAGAAGAGGTAGAAAGTAGGACCTAGATGTATTTAGAGCAAAAGAGACTTGAGAAGGAGGGTTAGACACATAGGAAGAGAACAGAAAGAGAATGAAGTCATTAGACACTAAAGTAGATATTCTCCAGAGAAAGAAATAAGAAGAGGGTGACTGACAGTGTCCAAGATAGTACAGAAGTCAAGAAGGATGAGGTCTGAAAAAAGACCACGAGCTTTGGTGATTAAGAGATCCGTGGTTATTCTGGAGACATCAGTTCACTGACAGGATTGGAAGATAGAATGCAAAGTTAAGAGAGTAAGAGGAAAAGGAAGGGGAGGTATCCAAGACCTTCTCAAGGTGGTTTGTCACTGAGAGCTAGAGAATATAGGATAATTGCTAGTAACAGGTGGATCAAATTAGATTCTTTCTGAGAATGGAGATACAAATGAATGTTTGTACATAGTAAGGAAGCAGCCAGCAGAAAGGGAGAGATTGAATATGTGGAAAATAGGGATGATAAAAAAGGTAAATTTTTGGAGAAGGGATGGAATGGGATTAGTGTTATATATATATTGACATTTGGGTTTACTTTGGCAAAGAGGAGAACCACCTTTTGATGTGAAACAGGAGATAGTAACAGGAAACATAGGAGTAATAGAAGTTGAGAAGAGAGAAAACGACCTCTTCTTTAAATTTTTCTTTATTTTAAAGCTTTTTATTTTCAAAACATATGCATAGTTTTCAACATTCAACCTTACAAAACATTGTATTCTAAATTTTTTTCCCTCCCTTTCCCCATCCCCTCTCTTAGACAGCAAGTAATTCAATATGTGGTAAACATGTGCAATTCTTCTATATTTTCACAGTTATCATGGTGCACAAGAAAAATCATATCAAAAAGGGAAAAAATGAGAAAGAAAACAAAACAAGCAAACAACAAAGTGAAAATACTATGTTGTGATCCATACTCAATCACAACAGTCCTCGCTGGGTGCATCACAAGGCTGAATCACCTTGCTGTTGAAAAGAGCCTTGTCATTCAGAGCTGGTCATTGTATAATCTTGCTATTGCTGTTTATAATGTTCCCTTGCTTCTACTCACTTCATTTAGCATCAATTCACGTAAGTTTCTCCATGCCTCTATGAAATCATGCTGCTGATTGTTTCTTATACAACAACAATATTCCATAACATTCATAAACCATAACTTATTCAGCCATTCGCCAACTGATGGGCATCCACTCACTTTCCATTCCCTTGCACTACAAAAAGGGCTGCCACAAACATTTGCACTTGTGGATCCTTTTCCCTTTTTTATGATCTCTTTGGGATACATGGCCTCTTATTTTCAATAAAACATGAGGCAAATTTCTTATCTAAGAAGAGTTGAGAGTGGGATGTGGGGGAGGATGAGCCATGGGAAGTTTGAGAAAAGATAAACAAAGTTCACCAATAAAAATGAGTGTGAAGTATTTTCAACAATTTAACTGTTAAATCTGAATGCATACTGCAGGAGAGAGCAATATATGTAGGCTTTTTTAGACATACTTCTGTAACTTAGGGCCAAAAGGGTTTCCCAACTCTTTCTTGAGTCATAATGACCAGGTTTGATTTTGGGGGTTATTCCAAAGTGTAATAAGAGGGAGGGGTTGATGAAGAAGTTACCTTAAGGGTGCATGTACTCCCTTGTATTATATCTACAAACCCATTCACTAGCTTAGGTTTTAAAAAGTAGAATGGCACAGAGAGTTATTTCAAATTCAAATAAAAAAATAATATTTTATTTTTCCCAATTACATGTAAAAATAATTTAAACATTTTTTAAAAATTTTAAGTTCTGATTTCTCTCTCTCTCTTCCTCTCCTCCTCACTCCTTGAGAAGGTAAAGCAATATGATATAGGCCATACATGTGCAGTCATGAAAAATGTATTTCCATATCTAATTTCAAATTTTAAAAATTAGCACTTTAGATCACAAGATCATATGATAAAAAACCTAGAGCTGGAAGCTATAGAAACCATTCAGTCTAATCCCCTAATCTTTTCCTTAGTCATTCTGTTAAAACAGTTCTTTCTTATTCTTATAGCTCTGAAAGGAAATTCTGAGGTTATTTAGTCTAACCTTTTGTCTCCAGATAACAATACTTGCTGATTCCACTGGAAACAGATAGATGCCTATGTTAAACTCTTCTTGGGCAAGTAGTCCACATAATAGAACACCGATGAAGAAAAATGCATAGACTGGTTTAGCAGAGAGAAGAATATTCTTTTTAATTGATGAGACTCTAGTTTTTCTTCAATAAATAAAATCACTCTGGACCCAGGGGAAATATCTTGGGGTCATGAGACCCTCAGCTAGGGATTCTCAGACTTGGAATTCCATTCCCACTCCCATTCCTATCCTGACCCCTTGTTCATTTAGTTGTATGATTTTAAATAAGACATTTAACCTCTCTTGTGCTCAAATTCTTTTTCTGTAAAATAACACTGTAAAAAAAATAGAGTGTTTTTTTACCTCCCAAAGATACTATAAGGGTAAAAAGAATAACATACACTTAGCACTTTGTGATCCTCAGAGTAAAGAGAACATATGACCAGGAAATCTGATTTAATAGACAAAAATTCCTTTATTTAGAATTGTCCTTTATTTATAAATTGACTTTTAGGGACTGATCATTTTAATTGTCAAAACAATATTCAAAAATTAATTAAGACTGGGAATACCATTGCAGCCCAGGATTTAATTCAGGTAGGTTTCTATGATTCTTCCACATAGTTGGGATTCGCTTGTTTTTGGCTAATGCTAAGAGGAGATGGCTTGGTTAGCACGAAGTACGCATATCAAGAATATTAGAATTAGATGGTCTAGCAGAGAAAAATTGCTGCTGGGTAAGAGGAGAACGTGTCAGAGGACTACACCCTTCTTGTTCTGTACTTGGTAATTTAGTATTGAAGGGGTTCATTGCTGGGGAAGCCTGATCTTTAATTAGGGGGATTTAGCATCCCAGTTTCATTCTCACTGACTTGATAACAAACCCCTACTTGGTATCCTCAAGATGATGCTAATTACAGTTTGAGTTATGACTCATGTCTGAGTGTCCCCAAAAGGGAAAATAAAATAGGTCCCGAATGCACAAAATAAATTGGTTATAGGTTATTTATTCTTACCCAGAAAGCAATGATAACCATTAAAAGAATCACAATGCACATCAACAAGATGGTTTTAAAGAGATTTAGTTAACAACTTATAAATACTAACACAATTAGTTGGAAGGATGATATTTTAAACCCTATTGAGCCATATTACAATTCACGGGATTGACTGTTAATTATCTAATTTATGTTTTAATGCCCTTTAATGGTATAGCTGAATGCTTATTCCTTTGCTAAAACCCTGATGGCAAAGCAACCAAACTAGTCCAGGCCTTTCTTTCTAGTGGCCACTTTTCTCTCCTACAAATATTTTCCCCTGCTGACAGTCACTGCCACTCTAGGGGCTGCCCCTGTGCCAGTGGATACTGCTTCTCCTACAGCCAGCGAGAAAGATGTTACCAATAGTTTCAGACTTCTAGATTTCTTGAAACTCACAAAATTACCTATATGAGGAAAGCCAACGTAGGAGAATGGGAAGTTTCCTTACCGTGCACAGACCTGTCTAGGCAAGATATGTGATTGGGATTGGATGAGCTAGGTGGGAAATGGGGAAGCCATTCCTAATCACACCCAGAACAGCTCAGAATAGTTCCCATTCCTCCAAGTCACAGAGGATGGGAATGAGGGAAGAGGGAGGCTGCCCTTTTTGTATATTCTCTGAGCTTCACCTCAGCATCCAATTGGAGAGCCATCACGGTGCAAATCTGATGAATCAGTTGTACATGGATGGAAGAAGTGTCCCCCTTCTGTCTTCCCCAGCTCCCAGATGGTCCAATGGAAGCAGACAGAGAAGATCAGCTCGCAAACCCTTGTCACACCAAGATTTGTAAACAGAAGATATGTTTGTGGTCTTCTCTAAACGCGAACAAAATAGAGGACCCTGCCAGAGAAAGAAAGTCTCTATTGCCAAGGTGTCATCTGGGACGAAGACTTGAAGAACCTTACTTTATGGTGTTACTTTCTAGTATTACTGAAAGTATACTTTGCATTAGCACAACTAATTATTTTTTCAGAATTTTGCAAATGAAATCAATAGCTTAGGGAAGGCATGGTTATTATTAACATTGCAGAACTATGCCTTCCTTCTCAACACTATAATTTTGGATCTTTCTTAGGCAACTTATATGCATTATATATATGACATATTTGTATTATTATATCTGGCATTCATGATAAAGCCTCTTAGAATAAAATTTGACATTTGTAATAATATAATCAGGGGTTCTTAATCTGGGGGTCCATGAACTTGTTTCTTAAGTATTTTGATGACTATATCTCAATATTATAATAATAAATAGCTAGCCCTGCAAGAAGAGCCACTTTAAGAGGGTCTATTTTTTAAAACTATTTTAAATACACATTTCTTTATGAATCATGTCGAGAGAGAAAAATCAGAACAAAAGGGAAAAACCATGGGAGAGAAAAAAAAAACAGAAAAAAGTGAACATAACATGTGTTAATTTACATTCAACCTCCATAGTTCTTTTTTCTGGATGCAAATGGCATTTTTTATCCAAAGTCCATTGAAATTTCCTGGGAGCATTTATTGTTTTTGTTGTCGTAGAAATCATTTTTCAATAGTATCTGACTCTTCTTGACTCAATTTTAGGTTTTCTTGGTAAAGGCAGTAGAGTGGTTTGCTACTTCATTTTTAAGCTCACTTTATAGATGAAAAAACAGAGACAATCAAGGTTAAGTGACTTACCTAGGTTCACACAGCTAGTAACTATCTGAGGCCAGATTTGAACTCAGGAAGATGAATATTTCTCACTTGAGGCTTTGTACTTTCCACTGTGCCATTAGCTGCCCTTTTAAAAATTTATCACAATAACGCCCATAGACTACTACAGCTATTCACTTTATCCCAATATCTAATGATCGTGATTATTTATATAACACTAAAGCTACAGAATTGCATAATGATAATCATGTGGCTGATAGCAAATTGCCACAAAACATTACAGAAAATGTAAGGGAACTCAAAAGCTCAGAGAATATACACTAATGCATGTGGAGTGTGTTACCAAGAAATAATTGGTAGACAAACATTAATCTCAATATACCCCTTGCAAAAATTGTTGAGGCCATGATAAATTTTTTAAGATTACAATGATTTCTTGGATATCCGTTACCAGAAGTCACTGTGTCTAGTGATTTGCCATTGGTTATGATATTGACAAAATAATAAAGAAAATTAGTAAAAATAAGGCTACTTGTAATAGCTCATAAAAGGCATCCCTTCTGGTCCGTACTCCTTATTTATTTCACAAGATCATTTCAGAAAGTAGTCTCTTGACTGTGGTAGCTTTCTTCTCAGGTCTTCTGTTTCCATCTCAAAACTCTGTTGCAACCATCATAGGTAATCTTAGTAGAAAATATTGCACTTGAATTTAAGACTAGAGTTAGAACTGAACTTCAGGGTAATGCCTATCAATTGGGGCATAGCTGAATAAGTTATGGTATAATTTAGTATGTAATAAAATATTATTCTATGAGAAATGATGAATAGGCTGATTTAACATGAACTGATGCTGAGTGAAGTGAGCAGAACCAGGAGAACGCTGTATATAGTAACAGCAAGATTATGCGTTAATCAACTATAATGGACTTAGCTTTATCAGAATACAGTGATCCGAGACAAGTCCAATTTGGATTTGGCTGGAAAATGCCATTTGCATCCAAAGGGAGAACTATGGAGACTGAATGTGGATTGAAGCATACTATTTTCATGTTTTTTATTTATTTGTTTGCTTTTTCTTTCTCATGGTTTTTTCCCTTTTGGTCTGATTTTTTTCTTGCACAACATGACAAATGTAGAAATATGTTTAAAAGTATTGTAAATATATTGCTTGCTGTCTTGGAGAGGGAGGAGGGAATGGAGGTAAGGAGAAAAAGACTGGAATTCAAAATCTTACAAAAATGAATGTTGAAAACTATCATTACATATAATTATTATTAAGGAAAAAAACCTGAAACTCAGACACTTTGCTAATTATGTGTACCTGAACCAAGAGGCAGGCAACATACATTTTATTAAGCATTTAACTAAGTACCAGGTCTTATACTAATGAACCAATCCCTTAACTCCTCAAACTTTTCTCATCTGTAACATGGTGATAATAATATCTGTAGCAGTTATCTCAAAGTTATTTTGGGGATCAAGTGAGACAATATATTTACAATGCTTTGAAAACCTTAATGCTCCTTTTCTTGCTTTTTCTCTACTTTCTTTTCTACTGTGATTCTTTCTCTATTTTTGTCTCTCTTACTTTATCTTTCACTCTTCCTCACTGTATCTCTCATTTTTACCAGACAAGTGATTTTGATGGTATAGAAGGAACTCCTGGTAAGAAAATACCATCTACCAGTGCAGATCACCAACTGCCCATTTATAGTCTTTTAGATTTGCCTGGGAGCACATGTGAGAAAGGAGACTTGAACCCAGTGAGGTAGTACAGTGGATAGAGCACTAGACTTGGAATTAGGAAGACCCATGCTTCAGACACTTAATAACTGTGTGACCCTGGGCAAGATACACGGGTTCTGTTTACATCACTTTCCTCTTCTGTAAAAAGAAATAATACATGTAAAGTGTTTTGTAAACCTTAAAATACTATGTAAATACTAGCTAATTATTATCCCACCAAGGTGACACCACTATATGATTATAAAAAAAAAATCTATCTTAAGAGCACAGAAAGTGATTTGCAACATGAACAGCCAGTTGTTATTACTTCCAAGAGTGAGTCAGCATTTATTTCCATTGAATTTAAGCAATAAACAGACTAGAAGGTTTAAAGTATTAAAGTGGCCAGGGCTTTTATTAAAGATGTCACTTTCCTATTTCACCAAGTCTCAGTGAATGTCTTTAGAGAAAAGAAAGTACCAATGACTTGGATACCCTAAATAGCTGGATTTGATCTGTCAGATGTCTCCAATGAAATACATTCTTCTCAATATGTTAAGTAACAGGAATCGGACCTGTTGAATTACTAATGAGGGAACATCACAAGGTTTGCTTTGAATGACTGCATTTTAATATTTTTGGAGTTACAAGGTAAATAAAAATATGATTTGGAACCTGCTGTGTTTGGACCCATCCTTTGCTCATTTTTAGAGGAGCAACAAAATAAGGAACTCAATCAAAGTGGGTTTCTGCTACCATCTTTGAAGTCGTGGGATCTCTGTCATACATGGTCTTAAAGGGAGACATTGGTATGCAGGCAAACTTTAAAAGCATTTCTCCCAGTACTGACAGCAACAGAGAGCTAAAAGAAGCATCCTATTTAGAAATTTAAGGCAATTAAAAGCCAAAAATAAATTAAAGATTTACCATAGCTCCACAATGAAGATAGTAATGATTCTCAGGTCACTTGCAACAGCTGAAAGGTCAAAAATCAACATGGAATGTCTACATCCCAGAGATGTAATAGGAAAAAAAAACCCCAAATGGTCTATCCTTTACTGGTTAAAATACTCTTATTTAAAGGGAAGAGAAGGTTATATAAGCTGGATTTTGCTATAGTGTGCTGTTTTTGTTTCTTTTTAGTTTATATAGGTTAAGTAAAATCTTGAAGTAGATTTTGCCAAAATTTTGCAGCAATAAAGGATAGTTCTTTTAAAAGTCTTCTTAGGCAGCTAGGCGACACAATGGATAAAGTGTCCAGTCAGGAGGGAGGAAGACCTGAGTTCACTCTAACCTCAGATATTTACTTAGCTATGTGAACTTGGTCAAGTTACTTAAGCCCTGTCTATCCCACTTTCCTTATTTATAAAATAGAAATATTTAATAGCACCTACTTCCCAAGGTTATTGTGAGGATCAAATGAGCAAAATTGTAAAACATGTACCATAGTACCTGGTACAAAGTAAGTGCTATATAAATGTTATTTTCCTGATCCCAAACACTATTACAATCCTTGCTTAAATCCAATTCACTTGCAGGTCATAGTATCACCTTCCTGATTTCATGGTCCTCTTAGGGAACAAAGGACAAACAACAGCAATGCGTGAACAACATTGTGCTGGGTCAAGTGTTTAAAGTAGAGATCAAGAGAAAGTGAAAATGAGACATTCAGTGAAGACTGCAAGACAATAGAATCTCAAAAGTTGTGAGATATTATATGGAAGGAAATGATAGAGTGCTTAATCTGATCTCAATGAAGATAATAGAAATGACTCAAATGGTGCAAAGGGTTTTGTGCCTTAGACATGTTCTAGCCATGTGACTTTTTTTTTCTGAAACAACTGGGGTCTTGCATGAGATAGGGAAAGAACCAGAAGGGTTATAGAATCCCTTAAGAAATATTTTATGGAAAGACAAGAATTACATAAGGTGAGAAGGCATGGACCAGTTGTGGTCTAAACTGTTGGAGGGAATACCAGTGGGATGATAGTTCTGTTTAAATATGTTAATTACATGTAGAAGCAAGAACTGGTTTTGATTGGCATTACTGAACATAATTAAAGCCAGTGGATGGAATTTATAGAGAGGAAGTTTCAGCTCAATATAAGTATAAGGAGATACTTCCATTAATAAGAGAGCTCTAATGAGTAAAAATAGATTGATTCAGGGGGTCATGAGTTCTTTAATAGTAATAATAATAAACAATGGGCATTTCTATAACACTTAAAAGTTTTCAATACACTTTATATATGGCATGTCATTTGATTCTTATATTGTCCCTCTGCTGTGGGTATTATCATTTTTATTTTATAGGTTTTAAAAAAAGAGAGTTTTTGCTTTAGAAAAAACCAAAAGCAGTATCCAAACCCAAATCTTTCTTTACTTCAGGATTAGTGCATTT
Organism: Antechinus flavipes; assembly: GCF_016432865.1. Lineage (NCBI taxonomy): Eukaryota > Metazoa > Chordata > Mammalia > Dasyuromorphia > Dasyuridae > Antechinus > Antechinus flavipes. The sequence continues at coordinate 162,730,328 of NC_067402.1, forward strand.
TCCACTAAGGGACATTATTTCCATCACTGGAGGTTTTTGATCAGGATCATGCAAGAGTGCTTATTTATTAAAGGTAGGAATCACAATCTGTATAGGTGATATTTGATGCCCGTTCCAACACTAGTGATTCTGATTCTTTTTTTCCTTAATAGTATTTTGTTTTTCCAATACACATAAAGATAGTTCCAAACATTTATTTTTGAAAGATTTTGCGTTTCAAATTTTTCTCCTTTTCTCCCTCACCTCCCCTATCCCCAAAGACAGCAAACAATCTGATATAGGTCAAAGATTCACAATCCTCTTAAACATATTTCCATATTTGTCATGCCATAGAAGAAAAATCAGACCAAAAGGGGAAAAAACCCACAAGAAAGAAAAAGCAAACAAAAAAGATGAAAATACTATGCTTTGATCCACATTCAGTCTCCATAGTTTTCCCTCTTGATGAGGATGACATTTTCCATCCCACGTCTATTGGAATTGTCTTGAATCATCTCACTTCTGAGAAGAACCAAGTCTACCACAGTTGGTCATCACATAATTTTGCTGTTGCTATATACAGTGTTCTCCTGGTTCTGTTCCCTTCACTTAGTATCAGTTTGTGTAAGTCTCTCCAGCCTTTTCTGAAACGAATTTCCACCTCATTTCTTACAGAACAATAATATTCCATGACATTCCTATACCATAACTTATTTAACCATTCCCCAACTGATGGGCATCCACTCAATTTCTAGTTTCTTGTCACTATACAAAAAGGCTGCTACAAACATTTTTGCACATATACATCCTTTCCCCTCTTTTATGATCTCTGGGATACAGATTCAGTAGTGACATTGCTGGATCAGAGGATATGTAGTTTTATAGCCCTTTGAACATAGTTCCAAATTTCTCTTCAGAACGGTGATTCTAGTTCTTAACACCAGTAATCACCATTACCTGGTTTCTCTGTTACTGAGTTTCTGAGAAATACTTGAGAAAGTCATAACGTTGTTCTTGTGAGCATTCTAAAAAGTATTCATCCTTTAATAGCCTTAAGTGGGCCCTTGCTGATATTTGGTAATTTTTTCATTTAATTCTCTTTGGCTCCGTTATAGTCCTCAAAAAAGTTATTTCATATTTTCAGTAGATGATCTTCCTTCTTACTTTATTGGTATAACCACTAGGTGGAACTGGAGAGCAAAAGAGCTCCAGCTGTCAGGTACCCCAGGGCCAGGAGACGTTTCTATACATATCTAAGGATTACAATCCCCACTTCTTTCATGTGGATAGACCTTCTTTAGTGACTGGGCAAGGGAAGTAAAGGGAAGGAGAGGGAAGAGATAAACTTCCTTTCACATTTATGGCACTCTCCTCTTCCTCCAAGGGGAAGAAGAAAATGACCGCTTATTTCAGTTTTCTTGCTTATAAACTTGTATTAGCTCATGTTTACCAGAAATATCTTACTGGACATGGCTTTTTCTCTTTCTTATGGGAGTCATTAAAACAACTAATAAGTTCTCATCTCTATTAAATACATAGCCCTTAACTCCCAGTCAGTTTCCATAGATAAACTCCAAATTAAGTTCACAAAACCTCAGTAATTTAGATTTCTGTTTCTGCTGGGTTTCACATAATTAAATTGTGAGTTCCTTAAGGACAGGGATTATCTTTTACAATGTTTTGTATTCCCAAGTGTTTAGTACAGTGCTTGGCACTTAGTAGGTACTTCACACATGTTTATTGACTGATTTATTAGCTTATAGTTTATTGATTAATTGTGTGGCTCTCAGCAACTCAGTTCCTCATCTGCAAAATGAGATTAATAATACCATCTACCTCTTAGTGTTTTTGAGAGGGTCAAATGAAACAATTTTAAAGTGCTTAGCACAGTGCCTGGTACATAGTGAGATATATAAAAAATGTTAGGTCATTAATATTACTAGCTATTATTAATAAATCTGGATTAGGATCACTAATCAGAACTAGGTAAATTTTGTGATAGATAAAATTTAAAAAATCTATAGGGGAAGCAACAAATACATGTGTACATGTTGGCTACTTTTTTTTTCTGGTAGCCAGAAAAGGAATAAGCTGCTTTCTCTAAGAGGCAGAAAAGATTACTGGCTCTCAGTCAAATGAACAGAAATAGGGAAACAACCAGATGGTGTTAATCCAGGTGAATGCCTTTCTCTCACTGCTTTGGAGGCGACAGATCCATGGCTCTGTTCTTCTCATTGTTGCCCAGCCACCACACTGAGTTAATCCTATCCTGACTGCAATCTGCATGCCTCTTTTCCCTGACCATAATTTTGCTTTGTGCTGGACCAAACCTCTGGCGGATCTTCAAAGCTTCTATTTTAATAGCTCCTTCTTCTTTTTAGGTGTTTCCCAATTTGCAGTGCTTTTAGTTCAAATTACTTTCCAATTTTTTCTTCCAATTTCAAAGTCAAGGATAAAACTTGGGAGTTCCCTCATTGCAAGTCTTTTTGCATTTTGTGGTGCAGCCCAAGTGGGGCCACAGTGAGAAGATGGGAGCTATCCAACATGAGTTCTCAACTTACTCATTCACACTTCAAAACTTCTCTTCTCCCCCTACTCCCCATAGAGTAGGCTATCCTTGAGCTGAAATTTGCTCAGCTTCCTCATCTTTTCTTCATTTTTCAATCCTTTGTAATCTCGTTTACCTGGAAACTTCCTCTTCAAAGAGGAGTTTTGAAGATCATCAGTTATCTCCTTATTTCACATTAAATGGCCTTTTCTTAGTCATCATCTTTCTTGATCTTACCAATGCATTTGATACTTGCAAATCACTAACTTAGCCTTGTGTTATGGCTGAAGTTGAAGAGTCCTAATTTTAGACAGTTATCTAATCAAGGATGTAGTCTAGGCTGCCTAAGAATGGCTTTTCATCACAAATTCACTAGTATTGAAAAATTAAACACTTCTATGACTCTGACTACTTGAAATATAGTATATGCATATAAGATGCTTAAGTGGGAGAGAAAATGCAAACATTAACACCTTGCTTCTTTTACCTTCTAATGGGTTAGCCTATCACGGTAGGCACACAAAGTTAAGCTCATATCATATAGAAACTTTTTAGGGATGCCAAATAATGTTTGTCCTAAATCTGGAAGATAACTTGAGTCTGAATCATTCTCTGCAAAAGCATTCGACTTTGCTGTTATTCTCGGTTCTTCAAATCCATTCAGTTACCCAACCTGTCATTTCTTTCTCTACATCATTATATATATATGTATAGAGACATGTATGCTTGTATTTATGTAAACATACACACACATATATGTACATATGTGTATGCATATATTTGTCTCCTCACACAAATAACTACCATGCTCATTCTTATAATTTCTGGCCTTGACTACTATTGCAAAAGACTTTACATTGGTCATCAAGTCTCTCCTCATTCCAATCCATCCCCCACTCAGCTGCCAAAGTCATTTTCCTGAAGTACAGGACCCTGTTCCCCACCCAGTTCAATGTATTCCAGTGGCTCCCCATTATTTCCAGGATCAAATCTAAAGTTCTTTCTTTGGTATTTACAACTTTTTGCAGCTGAATCCCTTCCAACTTTTCCTGTCTTCTTACATTCTGTTCCTCTCCATGTTCTCTACAAACCAGCTATCTTGGCTTCCTTGCTGCTCCTTGCTCACAGCAGGCTCTGTGCCTTAGCACTGACTATTCCCCAGGTCTGGAAAGATGTTCCTTTCCAACTTCCAACTCTTAACAAATCTCTGGTTTCCTTTAAGGCACAGCTCAAACAGCACTTCCCCCGGAGGTTTTCCCTATTTCTTTCCCTATTTCTTTTAGTGAAATCACTCTATGATTACCTTACATTTATTCTTTTTTTATCTTATATGTTCTGATATATATTATTTCCTTCATTAGAATCTGAGCTCTTTGAACGCAGGTACTGTCTTAGCTAGGAATCCCCTGCACTTGGCGCATGTTAAATGCTTATTAAATAGGTGTTGATTGATTGATATTAGGGCTGTGGATATTTTATCTAACTCTGAGGGCTGCAAATGACATGGTAATTATATATTGTAAGCCAGATCAGATGGTGTAGTCTGCAGAAGCATATTTCTTTTGCATATCTAACAGGGGCAGTGTGTTAGATGTCACACATTCTAGCAGGGCTCACTCTTACTCACCCCCTAGTTTTTATGGGCCAGACTACTCTTCCCATTGGGCCTGACTTTCTCTCTAGCCTTGGTAACTTCCTTCTGAGGACAGCTTTCCTCTCAAACCTTTTGTTGTTTAGTTGTTTTTCAGTTGTGTCTGACTCTTCATGAAGATCAAACTACTTATCAGTTCCTCCTCAATTATCTTCATTGGATCAATATCAATACAATATAGATTATTAGAATAATTGATTGACTTACAGATTTTATTATAGTTCCTGGGTTGAAAGTAAAAGTTTAGGCATAAAATATGAAACAAATTATTTTAAGAAACAGGATAAGTTTTCTTCCTTGGGGAAAACATTAGGCTTCTATCCCTCAGGGAAAGGAAAAAAGTTGAGTAGGGAGATAGGATCATAGACTTCAGTCTCAGGAATCTTAGCTAGTTATCTGTCCCATGTTCCATATATTATTTAAAGACAGCAAAGTAATCAATTTTGTACATTTCTTAAAGATACTCATCCCCATATAAGGGGATAGAGAGAAGCTCCACATACTAAAAGATTGTAATGAAGATGAACTTCATCCTTCTACTTTATGCTTTAAAAAATTATGATGTGGATCTTTTCAGCAATGAGGTGATTAAAGCCAATTCCAAGAGACTTGTGATGGAGATAGCCATCTGCATCCACAGAGGGGATTGTGGAGATCAAGTGTGGAACACAACATAGTATTTTCACCTTTTTGTTGTTCTTTGCTTCTCTTTTTCCCCCTCTCATTTTCTCCCCATTTTGATCTGATTTTTCTTGTGTAACATGATAAATATGGAAATATGTTTAGAAGAATTGCATATATTTAACCTATATTGGATTACTTGCTTTCTAGGGAAAGGAGAATGGAGGAAAGGAGAGAAAAATTTGGAACATAAGGTTTTGCATGCATTTTGAAAATAAAAAAAGCTATTATTAAAAGTATGATGACAGTTCTTCCTTGACCCATGATTTCTCACAGGGTAAGAACCTGGTATCCTTTCAACATGGAGATTACCCCTTTCTCTGACTTTTGCCTTTTTAAATCCAGCTCTTAGCTGCCGTGCCTTTTCTTTGCTTCTCCTTCCTATAATTCCTTAGGATGAGAGATAAAATTAGGATGTCAGTTAAAGTTAAGTCTTACCAGTCCCAAGAAAGAAAAAGGAATAAGTTTTTATTTAGTATCTTTTATGTATCAGAACTGTGAAATGTATTTTTAATATATTATTTCTCATTTGATTCTCATAGCAACCTCATAGCAAGGAAGAGGCTATTGTTGATCCCATTTTACAGTTGAACAAGCTGAGGCAAACAGAGACTCACTGACTTGTCTGGGGTCACAGAGCTCCTAAATGTCCCAAGTTGGATTTGAACTCAGCTCTTCCTGACCTCAGGTCTGCCATTCTATCTACTTTGCCATCAGCTGCTTCTTTGCCAAAGTCAGGGCAAAACTCCCTGAGAGGTTAAGGAAGGGAAATAGAGGAGACCTCCAAAGGAAACCAGTAGTCATTTGGGGTCCTATTTCAAAAATCCTCATATTTAGGAGTGTCCCAAAGAATCTAAGGGGGCAATTTGTACCTCAGTGGGCCTGGAGTCACAAAGACCTGAATTCAAATGCAGCCTCAGACAGATACTAGCTGTGTGACTCTGGGCAAATCATTTAAGCAAACTCTGTTTGCCTTAATCCACTGGAGAAGGAAATGGTGAGTCAGTCTAGTATCTTTGCCAAGAAAACTCCATTGACAACAATGACATGTTATGGTCCATGGAGTTAAGACTCATACACTAGTGAGTAACAACAACAAAGAATCCAAGACCTGTGGTCCCCTATACCTACAAGGGGCTCAGAGCTCCAAAGGAGGAAGATTGTTCTTTGTTTTATGGGTTCCTATTGTTCATATGTAAAATGAGGGAGGAGAAAAGAGGCCCAGAGAAGAACCTTGGTGGATGTCCACAATGGATTAAATACATCTCAAGACGCTTCTATGCTCTTAAAAATTATTGTGGACCCCAGAGAGCTTTTGTTTATGTGCATTATTTTTGTGAATATTTATTAGAAATCAAACATCTTAGTCATATTATGAAAATCGTTTTGAACTCACAGACTCCATGAAAGTGTCTCCCAGATCACAGTGAGAATCTCTGTCCTATTCCATAAGTAAACATGGTGTATGGGTTTCAAGTACAAGATAGCAGATTGAATGCATGTGTGGGCAATTTATTCAGAGTAAGAATAGCACATGGAAGGTGAACTCCATTCCATCTCCCCCACTCCCCACTTCTCTGTACTTCTCAAACACATTGATCAGCATAAGCTTTATAAACAAGCAGCATGAAAATATTTACCAGTTCATAAAATGTGCTTCCCAGCTGCCCGCCACACTGGAGGTGGAATCAGCATTTGATTTCTATGTATTTAGACATTAAATGAACATATAACATGCAAACTGGAGGCAGAGTATTTATGCAAATCAGTTATGTCCTCTGTGATGGGATTGTGGCTCTGTCTTGAGGCTATGAGAAACAAATCTTTAAAAGCAATAATATCCCGTGAAGACTCAGTGCTGACATTTTCATAGAATTTCATAGAATTAAAGACTATTGGAGCTGAAAGGGGCTCAGAGATTGACTAATACAACTTCCATATCTTATAGATGAGGAAGCTAATGACAACAGAGGTCTAGTGACTTGTGCAAATCATCTTATATAGAGCTCAGAATTTCCAGGAGAGGTAAAAGCCATTTGCGGTGAGGTAAGGTTGCCCTGTGGGAGATCAAGCCATACAGATATTTTGAAGGAAATGTGACCTCATTGCTATGATCAATCCCTCCACTGGTAAAGATAGCAATACAACCATGTCCTCTCTCCATGCAACTTGCTTCAACTCAATCAATCAATCAATATTTATAAGGAAAGCTGAGGACTAGAGAATGGGTGTTTTCAAATTGTGGTGCTGGAGAAAACTATGGTTGAGAATATCTTGAACAATAAGGAGATCAAATCAGTCATTACTTAAATTAATTCAGATTATTCACTGGGAGGTCAAATACTGAAGCTGAAACTTAACTATTTAATTAATTTCCTTCTTTCCATAGTGAGACAATGGGATTCATTGGAAAAGACCTTGATGTTGGGAAAGATTGAAGGAAAAAGGAAAAAGAGATGACAGAAGATGAGATTCATAGTATAATGGAACCAATGAATATGAATTTGTATAGGTTTTGAGAGATAGTGGATGACAGAAGACCTGACTTGTTGTGGTCCATGAGGTCATGAAGAATCAGGATTGAATAACTGAACAATAGTGTGCCAGGTATTAGATGCACTGGAGATGGAGGTATAAAAAATTAATAATCCCTACTCCCAAGTACTCTATTGACCTTCACCTCCCATGAGTAGATTTCCCTAGATCTTTGATATTCAGTTCTAGATATTTAAGGCCCTTGTTGTTATGAGTCCCTAGGTTTAGATCCTATATTGAGTATTGCAGCACCAGGATAAACACCACCAGATCTGTCTAGTTGTTTTTATATTTCTTGATCATGACTCAATTTGGTACAAATTTTCTGGTTTTGCTGTAGTAGGCATGTGGGAGCTGGGCAGTCTGCCATCTTGGCAGGAAGTCCAAAGAGCTTACATTCTAACAGAGGAGAATGTTCTCCCTTAAGTCTTCCACCAATATGCTGGAATTTTCCTGTAAATCTCTTGATCTTGTATGAACACTAATAGAGTACATAGACTACTCCCTTACTCCTTATGTGATTGTTCTAGCCCCCTTTTCCAATCATACATTTCCTTTAAAATATCTCTTATGTCACTCTGCTGTACAGTTATTCAGTGGCACTATACTGAAACCTGGGCAACCCATCATATTTCCTTCTGTTTCTATGCCAAAATTCTTTTGAATCTGCCATATCTTATATCCCACATTGAATCATTGGAGAATGTTGTTTATTAAAAAGATAGGCCTTTGTTTCAAGGACAAGCTTGGGGTCATTAAATTTGTTTTGTTGTTTATTTCTGACTGTGACCCCTTTTGAGGTTTTCTTGGCAAAGATACTCCTCCTCCAGCTCATTTATAGATGAGGAACTGAGGCAAACAGGGTTAAAAGACATGCCAGGGTCACACAACTAGTGAGTGACTGTCTGAAGCTATATTTGAACTCAGGAAGATGAATTTTCCTGATTCCAGGCCCAGTGCTTTGCCCACTGCACTATCTAGCTGCACAATTTCCCAAATGTTGTTCAGTATGATTTGTCTTATTCATTTCTGAGTCTATTTCATTGTCTAAGACAATGAAATAGAAGTGGGGGCTACTAAACCTTACATAAGGATACTGCTCCAAAGATTGACTTTAAAAACTACACAATAACATCATTTATGCTCGATTACATTGTTTATTTTATTAAATAATTTCCAGTTGCAATTTTTTTTTTGAGAGACATTTGGGATAAAGTGATTTGCCCAAGTTCACATAGCTAGTAAGTGTAAAGTGCCTGAGGATCCATTTCAATTCACATCCTCCTGACTCCATCCAAATTACTTTTTAATCAGGTTTGGATTGCGCTCAAGAGTGTTCCAGGCGCCAAGCCCAAGTGTTTGACACCTCTGGACTAAGATACATGTTTTAATGAATGTCTCTCATAATGTCAAACATATGTTAAAAATCATTCATATGTAAAAAATCATAAAATTCCTTGTATGAATGGATAAATGAACAAAACATTTATCAAGCACTTATGTGTAAAGTGCTAAGCACTCCTGTTACAAATGGGACAATCCATGTTTTCAAGTAACACATAAGTTTCATTTACAAGTCAGATAGAAAGGTCTCTTGATCTTTAGGGTGCAGCAAAAAAGCAGATGGTTAATCTTCTTGAATATGATAAAATCCTTTCAGTTTCTGATGTTGAACCATGTGACAATGTCAAGGACTTTATATTCTGGATCTTTGATGTCTGAAACACCCCCAGAAATAGTTGCTAGGTCCATCTCCATGAGGGTTGCTTCTCCTGATGAGAGGTGACTGCCAACAGTATTCCTTAAGCTTGGTGAAAAGTCCCTGTCACTGCGGTAATACATGTATCCTCCCCAAGAAAACAATGGTATGACTATTTTATCATTTTGATGATAAACATTAAGACAGACATAAAATAAGGTGATATATGCTCATCAAAGGCATTTTGCTATTATGGATTAAATCTAGCAAAGTTCAAATGAAAAAGGGATTCCCTATAGATGATGAGGATCAATGGGTTTTTCTTTTGTAGAAGACATTTTGTTGATTAATATCAAGCTCCAAAACCTTGCACAACTTTCTACATGAGATTCTTCATCCTTCACAAGTGTTTGGCCTAGTGTACAAGCAGGAAGAACAAGTGGATAAAGTGTTTATTGTTAAATAAAACACATTCTCCCATGAGTTATGTCAAAAAATATATTTCTTAATTCTGCTTATTAGTCAGTCATCTCTCTGTTATGAGATGGGCAGAATTCTTTACTACTTCTTTGGAATCATGGTAGAGCAATTGATTTATCAGAATTCTTGATATATTTCAAAATTGCTCATTTTAAACAGTGATGTTGGACTACAAATTGTTCTCTTGATTCTGTTCACGTAATTTCATTAGTCAGTTCATACAAGTTTTTTCTCTTTCAAAGCATCTTTCCTTTCATTTCTTACAGCACAATTGTACTCAATTACATTCATCTTTCAAAATTTGTTGAACCATTCTCTAATTGATGAGTACCTCTTTATTTTCCGGGTTTTTTTGCCACCACAAAAATAACTCCTATAAATTTTGAGTACATATGAGTTTTTTCTTCTTTCTTGGATTTCTTAAGCTTTGTTTTTTTTTTTTTTTAATAGGAAAAAGGATAAGATGGAAGGGAGGGAAAAATGAATGTTTGCTATTCATAAATAATAATAACAACAATGATGATTATGATGATAGTACATCTTTACACTATAGCACCAACATTAGAGTTCAATGGGTTTCATTGCCACCTTTCTCAGAAAGGTATTATGCTATTGTTCCAATTATCAAGAAAAAGACAAACATTCTTATTTTGCCAAGAAATCTCGTTAAATTCTGGGAGGTTAACAAACTGGCTTAAGTTTAAACAGAAAACTAAGCAGGGTGTGTGTGTGTGTGTGTTGGGGGAGTAGTGACAGAACTTAACACTATTTTCTGTCTAAAGCTGTGCCCTCTACTAATTATTTGTCTAACATGGTTTTCTTTTTTTTTTTTTTAATTTTATTTTTTATTATAGCTTTTTATATACAAAACATATGCATGGGTAATTTTTCAACATTGACCCTTGCAAAAACTTCTGTTCCAACTTTCCCGCTCCTTTTCCGCCCCCCCCCCCCCCTCCTAGATGGCAGGTAGTCCTATACATAACATGTTTTTCTTCAGAAAGCCATCACATACATGCTTGGCTTCAGCCAGTGCCAGATAATTCTCTGAAGTTAAAAAAAAAAAAAAGAAAGAAAAAGAAGGGACCTTCTGTTTACTCCCTCTTAGTATTGCTGTGGTCGGGATTCAGGGAGTTGGTAAACTCCTCTAACCAGGGGTCCCTCCCTCTCTCCCTTCTTCCCTCTTTCTGTCCCTCTCCCTCTTCCTTCTCTCTCTCTCTTTCTCCTTCCTCCCTCCTTTTCCTCTCCCTCCCTCCCTCTCTTTTTTCCTTCCTTCCTCCTTCCCTCCCTTTCTTCCTTCCATCCTTTCTTCCTTCCTTCTTTCCTTCTTCCTTCCTTTCCTCTCCCTCTTCCCTTCTTTTCCTTTCTCTCTTCCCTTCCCTTCCTTCTTTTCATTTTCTTTCCTCCTCTCCCTCCTTCTTTTCCTCCCTCCCTCTCTCTCTCTCCCTCATTCTTTCTTTCTTTCCTCCCTCCCTTTCTCCCTCTTTCCCTCCTTCCTATAAGAAGGAATGCTGACAAAAGTCTTCCAGGAGTTTTGATACCTTATTTTAAATGATGAAAGTTTGAATAAGTTAAATTCCGGCACGATAAAAGAGGGTTGCATCTCCCTCATAGCTCTCCAAGAAGCTCTTTTGCCCAGGCTATGTTCACACCTCCAGTATTTAAAAAACAAAAACACAAAAACAAACAAACAAAAAAACAAACCCCAACACCCCCCCCTCCCCCCAAACTGTTTGGGGAACTGAGACCGACAGCCCCAAACTCAAACTCCAGCTGCTGGTGAAACTCTCACTCGCCTCATCTTAAACTCTTTCCAGGAGCCTCCTAGTGTGGCCCAATATCTATCCAGTCTTCCACAGCTATTTGGCAGCCGCGTTGCTTCCCCCACTGTCCGCCCCTCCACCCAGTTTGCGCCCTCCAGTCCCCCCGGGGTCGGAGCAAAGGCAGGCTCCGAGGCTACTGCAGCGGCGGGTCTGCTTTTTCCCCACCCCCCTCTCTCAGCCCACGCCCCCGAGAAGTCACGGAGAAGAGGAGGCGGGGTAGCCAGGTCCTGGCGACCCTTTTAAAGCGATAGGACAGGGGATGGATTGGGTTGAGGCGGAGCGACTCCAGCCGAGTGTGGAGGGGCCAGCTCTGTGAATTGACGGAGAAAGAGCCAAGAGACGAGCGGGACTCATAGGCAGAGCGCGTCCAGCTGTGGGCTCATCCGCAGTGGCTCTGACCAAAGAGGGGGAGCGCGAGCCCCTCCTTTCTCCAGTCTGGGTCAGCCCCACGCTCCCTCTGCCCTCTTGTCCCTGGTCCCCAACATGCGCACACACTAGCATGCCCACTGTCAGCTAAATCTGCGCTTGAAGAGAGGGGCGAGCCACAGCGCGGGACTCGGGGAAACTTTGGGGACCGGGGAGCGCGCGCTGTAGGCGCTCCCACCTCCGCGATGCTGCCCGCCCTGCTCCTTGCCCTGGTCTGCCTGGGCGACCAGCTCAGCCCGAGCCTGGGCTGCCAGCTGCCCTCCGACTGGAGACCCCTGAGCGAGAGCTGCCGGGCGGAGCTGGCCGAGATCATCGTGTACGCCAAGGTGCTGGCGCTGCACCAGGAGATGTACAGCCTCTACAACTACCTGCCGTGGCAGTACGAAGCCGCCTCCGAGGGAGGGCTCTTCTACTCCGCCGAGATCGAGATGCTGTGCGACCAGGCGTGGGGGAGCATGCTGGAGGTGCCCGCAGGTTCCAGGCTCAACCTCACCGGCCTGGGCTATTTCTCCTGCCACTCCCATACCGTGGTACAGGATTACTCCTACTTCTTCTTCCTCAGGTGAGCGGAGCCGGCAGGACTCTGCCTCTGATTGTCTGCTTGGGAGAGTGTGGTAGACTTACGCAGGTCCTGTGAACGGGACCGCTCGCTGCTTTCTCACTTTTAGACATAACCTCCATGGGCAACACAAGCACACACACACACTCACTCACTCACTCACTCACTCTACATCATGGTCATCGAGATCTTTGCTAATGAGTCAAAGGAATAATAGAAGGACTGAAATTATATCTAAAATCCTGCTCTTCCCAGGAGTTTGAAGAATTTATAAGTTGATTTATTTCTTACCAGTTTTTAAACTGTGTGTCCTTTGTCAAAACACTTGTATTTTGTAGACTTCAGTTTCCTCATCTGTAAAATGAAGAGATTGAGCTAGATGATCTCTGAAGTCCTCTCCAGGCAAGTCTATAGGGGTAAAAGTTCAATAACTGCTCTTCAGGGGAAAGAAGCATTCGAGATACACTTAATAGTTTAATCTTCCTGAACGAACATTTTCACCATCATCTTAATCCTCGATGATCAACTAAAATAATAAATCAAACCCTGATTTGGGGCATTTGTCCATTTTTGAGGTGCAAAAAAACTTATTGAAAATTAAAACAATGGGAGATTCAGCTAACTCAAGTACACTCCAGCTTCTGGGTTTAGAACAATATCCATCCATGTTCCAAATAATAATAGCTAACATTTATATAGTGCTTTGAGGTTTGCAAAGCACTTTACCAGTATTGTTTTATTTGGCATTTGATGCTGTTATTATCCCCATTTTACAATTAAGACAAGATAACTGAGTTTAGTTTGACAGAGGTTAAATGACTTGCCCACACAACTATTGAATCAAACTGTTATTAAGCATTTAGAGTATGATTAAAACACAGGGTCTTCCTGACTTTTAAATCCATCTGCCTGTTAGTAACCTGCAATGAGAGCTTATGTGAGAAAGAATCAGGGTGCACTCTAGACAGAAATCATATGAATTCTACAGTATATATAGCTAGGTTCTTCCCAGAGTTTCATGCTTTACTTATGGGATTGAGGAACTTATTATCTTAGAGGAGAATGGGCCAGCCTGGGAGTCAGAAAAATATAGTTTCTGATTCTGCCTTTGGTATAGTAGTTATTGGACCATGGTAGTCACTTACCAGGTTGATGACCTAGACAAGTAAGAAACTACCCTTCATATTCAACTTGTGTTCTCCCCCACCATCACAAATTGCTTCCTAAATAGGTGTACTGTTGTCTTTCTCTCTCATGTTCCCTTAGAATATAAGCCTCTCAAGGGCAGGGACTAGTCCTATACTGAATCTGAATACTTAGGACCTAACACTGAGCCTGGTGCATATCCAGCCCTTAATAAATACATATTAGGTTTCATAGAGTTGTCTTTCTGCTCTAGTGGAGAGAATTTTCACTTTGATAGTCCATATGAGTTTGGAGAAAAACTTAAAAAAAAATTAAAATAAGCAATTGGCAAGAAAATTTAATTGTATCAGTTGATTATAGCTGATCAGTGACATAACATTTCTTCTTGATCTCCGTTAGTCTACTGCCTTTCCTCTGTTGATGTGTGTATATATGCTTATGTATATTCATATATATGCACATGCATTTATATATATATATATATATACATACACATATCTATGGAGAGAGAAAAAAATGAGAGAGAGAGAGAGAGTTATTTGCTTGCTGTCTTCCCTATTATATTGTATGCTCCTCAAAGGCAGGGATTGACTTTGTATCTTAGCATCATTCCTGGTACCTAGTAGATGCTTAATAAATATTTACTGACAGATACATTTCTTTTCAAAAAATATCAAAAGTCCACTCTTCAGAACCAAAAGTTCTATTAAAAAAAGTTACCCTTAATTCCAGGCTTCTGGAATGCTATAAATTATAAATCAGTCTAGAAGAATAAAACACATTCATGATCATTTTGTTTTATAGATTTTCCTAGAGTCAAGGACTTAGGAAGTAGATTGACAATAGAAATTTCCTGTACATATGTAATTTAAACTGAGAGAAGAGAATTAGTAAAATAATATGTTATTTCATTTAAGCCTCATTACAACCCTATAAAGTAGATGTTTTTATTATTTGTATATTACAGATTAGGAAGCAGGCTTGGAAATTAAGTGACTTGCCCACAATAAGTGTACTATTGTATCACACTAATAAGTGTAAACTCATGTAGAACTCAAACCTTCTTGATTCTAAGTCCAATCCTTTGGACTGTTTAAGAATCATGAAAATACTTTTGAAAGTAACTTAAGGATTAAAGTTGTGAGCCAATAAAACCAAATTCAAGGCTGTTAGTAATAATTACTATACTGACATAACAATGTAGTATGTAATACAAAATATTTGGTACTGACTACAACCAATGTCTGTAGATGACTTATTAGCTCCCCAGACTTCAGCATCTTTCTGAGAATGGAGACACTAAGTGCCCCCACATTGAGCTTGCTATAACACATGTTTTCCACATCTAAGCCAGAATTTCTAAGTTTAGAATACAGCATGTCATGGTTCTGGCTTGAATTGTTTCTCTAGACTAAGTAAAATTTCTCAGGAGTGCCAGCAAAGACTACAGCACATTTCTCATTATAGAGACACTTTAATTGTCTATGATTTTTCATTAAGAGAAAAGTATATAATAGGACCAAGTAATAGCCATTTTTAAAGTAAGGGAAGGTGCAGACCTGTCAGGAAATATCATATTTCTATCTTATTGTGAAATACAGTTTTGTTCAATATTTCTGTGGTAGTCAGCCAACTCTTTCATCTTTTTGATCTTAAATATTTACAGAAAGTTAGTGCAGAAATACAGTAAGCTAAATGCTAGACTGACAGATTCCCATTTCATAAAGCTCACTTGCTCTGAAGTATATTAACAGCTACATACAGATTATTCTTCTTCCTGTTATTCTGACACCTGTTGAGATTAGAACAGGCTCTGGTCAGTTTCACAAAAACAAAAAGTGAATATGTTGATTGGTCAATCAACCTTGCCCTATCACTTTGGTCTAGAATGTTAATTTACTTCATTGTAGTGTTACTTTGATTCTTAATTGTTATCTCTACTGCAAATTTCTTATGTTATGATTCACCGAACCACTACAGTCAAGCAAACTCCAGGAATTAAAGTCTCTCAGGAGACTTCTAAACTTAAAATATTTACTTTTTGCCTTGTTTATCAGTATGCTTTTTTAAAAACCTTCAAAGATAGAAGGTTGCTATGGCTTCTGTAAAACTATGATAGCCAATGAGAATTCAGTATAGATCTCTGGTTTTGTTTTGCTTTTGCTCCAGGATGGATGAAAATTATAATCTCTTGCCTCATGGAGTCAATTTCCAGGATGCCATCTTTCCAGACACTCAAGAGAACAGAAGAATGTTTTCCAGTCTCTTCCAGTTTTCCAACTGTACTCATGGACAGCAGCCTGTGACTTTCTCCAGTGACTGGGAAATCCAGGAGGACAACAGAGTAAGAATTTGTCCAAATTCATAGAACATTAAAACAATAAAGTAGATCTAGTCTTTAGTGACTTCTCTTAACCAAAAACTTAAGGAACATGATGGTTAGACCAAAAGGAAAGCTTGTAACTCTTTCCCCTCCTGTCCTTCTAGGAAATTTTTTTCAAAAGCATAGTTTCTTGGCTTGTGGGTTTGGAGACCTCTGGAGTCTTCCCACAGAGTTTAGTTAGGAAGAAACAACCACTGGAATTGGAATAGCTAATGTAGAGTATGGATTGTAAAAGATTTACTTGAGAATAGGAAGGCAAGGGAGAAGTTGACCAAAGTCAATTAAAAGAAGTAGGATTTTTAGAGTTAAAACATTTCTATGTATCATATGGCAAAAAAGCAGTAAGATATGAGGAGATGATTTAAAAAAATGCCTCCCCAATTATACAGATGACCAAAGTAGCAATAAAATTTGAGAGTAGTTGCTATTCAAAAGCAGTGACTTTCAAATAATTTTTCTAATTCACATTTCTTATTGCATTACTTGGTAATTCAGAAATCTTCCCAATGCTTACAGAATAAAATATAAATTTTTGGCGTCATTTAGGTCCTTCATAATCGACTCTCTTTTTAAAAAAATTCTCATTATGTACTCTTATGTTTGACATTCATAATTTACACCCTTTCTACCTTTCCAGTCTCTTTAAACCTTCTTTCCTGACATATATTCTTTGATCAAGTGATATTGGCCTCCTGACTGTGACATGAACAAGATAATCCTTTCAACTCTGCTATGGACATTTTCTCTGGCTGTCCTTCATTCTTGAAACATTTTTTCTATTTTTCTCTACTTTGGACTTTCCTGGTTTCCTTTAAGTTCCAACTGAAACTTCATTTTTTTCTCTCTAATAGGATTTTATTTTTTTCCAAATACATGTAAAGATAGTTTTCAACATTCATTTCTGTAAGATTTTGTGTTCCAAATTTTTTCTCCTTGGGTTTTTTACCTCTCCCATCTCCAAAACAGCAAGCAATCCGATATAGGTTAAACATGTACAATATTTCTAAATATATTTCTATATCTGTCATGTTGTGCAAGAAAAATTAGACTAAAAGGGAAAAATTATGAGAAAGAAAAAGCAAACAAACAAAAAGGTAAAAATATTATGCTTCAATCCACATTCAGGTTCTATAGTTTTCTCTCTGGATGTGGATGGCATTTTCCATTCCAAGTCTATTGGAATTGTCTTGGATTGCCAAATTGCTGAGAAGAGCTAAGTCTGTCATGGTTCATCTTCACATAGTCTTATTACTGTGTAGAATGTTCTTCTGGTTCTGCTCACTTCACTTAGCATCAGTTCATATAAATATGAAATTCCCCCCTACCCCAATTCTTTTTTTCACAGGAAACCTTTCCCAACTCTCCTAATTCCAGTGCCTTCTCCTTATTAACTCTTTCCTATTTATCTTTTATATAGCTTGTTTGTATCTATTTGTTTTCATGTTGTCTTTCCCATGAGTCTTTTGAAAACAGGTGCTGTTTTATGCAGCTCTGGCACTTATTACAATTCCCAGTATATAGTAGACACTTAATACATATTTATTAATTGATGGGCCAAATTGTACAGCTCACTGTTACCCAATTCTTCCTGTTTCCCCTCTTTTGGGAGGCATTTGTATATACTGGAATCTTGTGCTTATAAAAGACTTTCTCCATGCTCTTAATGGATAATTAATCATTTTGTTATTTTATAATCATTTTATTAAATACTTACTATATGCCATTTGGTACTGTATGTGTGTCTGTGTACACACACAATACAAACACAACACACACACAAAGAAAAAAGAGGGGCAGACCCTACCTTCAGAGTCCCTACATTCTAATGAAAAAGTTAGTATCTCCATCAATCCAAAGGAGCCACAAAGAGGAAGGTGCTAGCAGAAAAGGCCAGTTTGAAAAACTTCCTGCAGAAGTTGGTTTTTTGTGTTGAGTCTAAAAGTTGAAGGTTAGATAGAAGAACATTTCAATCAAGGAATGCAGACATCCAAAGATGCAGAGATTGGAGAGGAAGTATCATGTTTGAGGAAAAGCATGGAAGCTGTTATATCTGGCCCACAGAGTACATAGAAAACTGGGAAGAAAGGAAGGGGCCAGCTTAATGTGGCCAGAGCTTTAAATGCCAATCAGAGTAGTTTATATTTGATCCTAGTGGTAAAAGGATCATATTCCTTCTCTTTCTTCAATGATCAGATGGATTTTATTTCCTTTATGAAGCCCTCTTTGATTCCCCCTTGCCTCAGATCTTTCAGGCCACTGATAATGGCATATTTTAATTGATTATAGTTACTTGTCACCTACCAGATTGTAAGCTTTATGAAGCCTTGGGACTGCCATTTTTTTTATCTTTAAATCCCTAGCCCAGTGTGGGGATTTGTAAAGTATTTGTTGAATTGAATAGAATCAGTAGCAAATTTAATATATTTCAAGACTAGGTTAAAAAATGGCAATAGATTTGGAATAAATCCCTTGCTTGTTTCACATACCACATCTTGGATTACTAACTCTGCAAGGATGCCAAATCTGTTGTACTTTCTACTTTGTATGCTGTGAGCTGCTTTTGAGTTTCCATTCAACTCAGGCAATTAGTCTGTTTCTCTTCCTAGTTCTCTCTCTGATTCCCCCTCCCCCCCTCACTATTATTTCAAAGGTCTAACTTAACTTGGAACTCCAAAGGAAAACTAGGAGATTGAGAAGCTCAATCTGCTGGGAAAGTTTCTGCAGAAACCTTTTGCAAAGTGAGCCCATTGCAATGCCCAGCCTTAAACATCAGCTGCATAGTCCTCCCACAACACTGATGTTCCTATCCACTATGAGTAGCCCCACCTGAAACCTGGACAAATGGAAACACAAATTCTCTTTCAAAACAAGCCAAGATATCAGCGGTGTTACTAAGCTTTTCTCAGTACTTTTCTAGTTTGGTGTCATAGTGTTAATGGGACTTTGGGGGATATTTTTGGCAAGCTAGAGTATTCACCAGATTTTCTGGCAAGTTTCTCCTCAGCTTAGCCAAGAACTTTCCTTTCTTCTCATCTCTCCTGCTGTTCAGTGCAACAGTCAAAACAGAGATATATATATTTTTCCCTCGCTCCACATGATTGTCCACTGAGACCAAGACCCAGTCTGACCTTTAAAAGGAACAAAAATATTGGAGCCTCATGATTCTTCAGTAAAATGTGATAGAATGAAAGCCTGTGAAGTTCCAATTGCTGTTAATCACTTTCTTTGCACTCTCAGTGATGGCCTTTGGGCTATGGTAATAGATATAGCTTTGCTGCCAATATGAAGATAGAAGAATCATATCTAGATATGAGAACTCTCTATAAGATAAAAAAAAGAGTTTGTACAGTAGAGATCTACTCTTTGAAACAAGAAGAACCTGTTGATCAAAATGTAGTTTGAGGGTAGTCATGGGGATAGATATTATTGCTGAAATTGAAACTCTTGAGAAAATTTAATCAGTAAAGCCCTCTACTAGGTATTGGGTAATAGGTAAAGATAAAATTGTTCTTATAGAGCATGCCATTTTATAGAGAAAAGAAACATACATAAAACATAACAATGCATACTTGTCGCAAAGTAATCCGAAAAGCAAACTTGAAAAGGTTATGTACAGTCTTAGAGGGAAAATTATTATCTAGAGAGATCTTCTGAGCTAGAGTAAACTCAGGCCAGTCCCTGATAGTTTTGGTTTGATATTGAAACAAAATGAGACACTCTTTCAACAGTTATTTAAAGGAGATTTGCTTAGATGTAGCAAGAAGATCCTCATGGCATAGGGAAACTTTGAATAGATTCAAAACTCCCATTGACTAAAATTCATCAGTCAAGTGTCTAGGAGGCCACTGACACTCTTTTGGCTGCTTTGTACATCCAGAAATGATGTCAACAGTCTAAGGTCCTTTTTCCCCCTGAGCCAACCCAAATCTCAAGGAATATCTCAATACTTGTTAAGGAAAAATTAACCTGAGCTGGTTGGGGAGAGAAGTTAGAATATTGCTTTTCTTGCAAGAGAGGATCAGAAAAAGTTTTATATAGCAGGTGGCATTTGAGTTAGATATGTATAAGTCTATGCTAGTAGAGCATAAATTTGAGCAGGTCCAACACTACCACCACCATATTTGATAAATTTCATTGCCTTATTATTAAAAACAAAAATCTCTTTCATCCAAAGACCTTCACACCTACTTCTCTCTCCTTTCCAGTTTTCCTAACACCTTTTACATACTATTTGATTTATTGGTCTTCTTGCCATTCTATGAACAGGACTCTCTCTCAACTCTAGGCTTTCTTTTGCTTGTCCCTATTTATCTCTACTTTTTGGGTTTTCTGGCTTCCTTCAAGTCTCAATTAAAATCCCACCTTCTCCAGGAAGTCTTTCACAAATCCTTTTAAGTCTAATTCCTTCACTCTCTTGATTATTTCCTATTTTCCTGAATATAGTTAGTATATTTTCACTTGCTTATTGTCTACCCCATTAGATTGGGAAGGAATTTTTGGAGAGCATGGCTTGTCTTTGGCTTTTTTATTTTGTATGTCCAGTTTTTTTAGCACCGTCTGGCACATGATAGGTGCTAAATAAATGCTTTTTGACTGCCTTGAGGATCTAATAAGCCTCCTGAGTACATTTCTGGAAATGGGCTCTGCCTTCTGATTAAGTGCCAGTCTAATTACCCAAAGGTCAGTCAGGAGGTGCAGTGGATGGAAGTCAGGTGACTCAGCTTCCTGAATCTAGCCTCTGACACTAACTAACTGTGTGATGCTGCTCAAGTCACTTAATCCTGTTTGCTTCAGTTTCCTCAGATGAGCTGGAGAAGAAAAGAGTAAACCACTCCAAGTATTTTTGCCAAGAAAACTCCAAATGGAGTCACAAAGATTTAGTCATGATTAAAATGACAACAATAATAACAATCAATCACCCCCCAAAACTAGCTAGTGGATAATATATTATTTGAGTGGGGAAGGGAAATCATTCTAGACATGGAAAATGGTATGAGCAAGGGCACAGAGGTGGGAAAGTTCAGGGTATGTTTAGGAGATAGAGAAGAGTCCAGTTTAGCTATAACAGCATGTGGAGGTAAAGAGTAATGAGGGTACCAAGAATCAATGGTCATATGGGAGTAGACTGGGAAGGAAATGCCTTAAAATGCTACCAGTTTTCTAGATTTATAAATGCTTTGTGTTTTGGGCAGTCCAGTGTAATAGAATTTTAGAGTGGGAAGAGCTATTTGAATTTATGTAATCTAACTCTTTTCATTTTTACAGCTAAACTGCTAAAGATCATATAACTAGTTAGTTGCAAAGCTCAAACTAGAAGTAGAATGGGCAGCTAGATGGCACAGTCAGTACGGTATCAGGCTTGGAGTGAAGGAAAATTCCTTTTCCTGAATTCAAATCTGGCCTTAGACATTTATTAGTTGTGTGAACTTGAGCAAGTTGCTTAATCCTATTTGTCTCAATTTCCTCCCCTATATAGTGAACTGGAGAAGGAGATCTCAAGCCATTCCAGTATCTTTGTTAAGAAAACCCCACAAAAGGGTCATGAAGAATTGGACATGACTGAAAGGGTAGAACAACAGAAAGCAGAATCAGGGATCAGGTCTCCTCGTGAATATGCTAATTTTCATGACTGGATTAAAAAAAAAACACTTGTTTTTAATCCACATAGCACCCCTTATCAACAGTGGTACTTCTAGTCATATCATCACAGAGTCCCATTGTTATTTACTATCTAGGATATTTCAAATAGCTGTTGTTTTTTGGGGTAGAATGGGGATGGAAAGAAGCTTAGTTTAACATATTAACATATACCCCATATTCTTTTTTGGAATCTTTATCAGTGTTTCTGTCATCTTCTACAATGTCACTTTTTTTCCTTTTAAGTATGATAATTCAGAGTGGATCTCAATGGCCATCAATCTCAACCTTTATAAGGAAAGAGGAAGGAAAAAAGAATTTATATAGACCCAACCATGAGCCTGCTTAGCACAGAGATTGTACTTAGAGCTTTACAAATATCTTGTTTGATCCTCACAACAACCCTGCAGGTAGTTATGTTATGATTATTTTTCAAATGAGGGCACTAAAGGAAAGAATAAGCATTTGTTAACATCAACAATTTGCCCTTGCATTGAACTAAGAGCTTTACAACTATTATCTCTTTTGATGCTCACAACATCCTGGGAATAAGTGCTGTTATCACCTTCCATTTTACTGTTGAGGAAACTGAGGCAAACAGTGGTTAAATAACTTGCTCAAATACCTGAGCCTAGATTTGACTTCAGGTCTCCTTGATTCCAGACTTGACTCCTGACCCTATTCACTTGCACACTTAGCTGAAAAAGAATCTTCAGTGTGACCAGTAAGTCTGTCAGTCAGCAAACATTTATTAAGTGTCTTCCATGTGTCAGGGATTGTGCTAAGCATTGGAGAAATAAAGACCAGAGACAAGTAGTCTTCCAGCTTTTGTTTGAAGATTTCATGTGGAAATTAACCTTCAAAATTTTTTAGTTTTTTTTTTGTTTGTTTGTTTGGTGTTTTATTTTTTAAGAAGAAATACAAGTAAAGAAGCTTTACTTTTTGAGCATGGATCTACATTGTTTTTTCTTTTTAAACCTGTGATTTCATTGATGGATGGAATTCCCGGCATGGAAACTCCCTTAAGATTTTATAGACCGGTCTGGGAGTACTGAAAGGGTAAGTGATTTGTCTGTGAGTGATTTGTCAACTATTTCAGTCAGGATTTAATCTGAGGCCAGTCTTCTAGCCATTGTACCACACTGCCTTTCTTGGAAACCATGCCATCCATTATTCTAGCTCAGGCATCAGGTGCTGCAGTGGATAGAGTGTGGGCCTTGGAGACCCCAGTTAAGATCTTGCCTCAGACTCTAGCTGTTTAATAGTTAACACTTTTATGATGTTTGCTATATGCTGGGCACTTTGCTAAGTACATTGCCATTATTACCTTACAACAACCCTGGGAGGGTAGGGGCCATTATTATTCCCCCAACCTTTATGGAGATAATGTGGAGACAAACAGGATTACTTGCCCAGGGTCACACAGCCAGTAAGTCTCTGAGGCTGGATTTGACCTCAGATGTTCCTGACTCCAATCTCTATCCACTATATCACCTACCTATGTATTCTCAATGATTGTGAGCAAACCACTTTACCTCTTTCATCTATAAAATGGGGATAATAATATTAACTACCTGACAAAGTTTTTTTGAGGTCAAATGAAGTAGCATATGTATAGCATTTTGCAAACCTTAAAGTGCTCTATAAATGTTAACTATAATTTCCTTTTTTTTGGGGGGGGGGGCTAAATAGTAGGTGGGATGGATTAAAGAGCAGGAAAAAAAATTTAAGTGATTATCTCTCCAGGAATAAAGGTGTTAAGCTCACCATTATCTACTGCTGTAGTCTTATGCCTCTGCAATCACCAAGCTGGTTGTGAAATCCTTTCCTCCTCCTTTTTTGAAGTCTTAGAATAGCAGATGTCATCTCATCATAAACATTTCTTTTTTTTAATTTCAACTGTAGTTCTCTAAAAGGAAATTTAATGGATGGGAGGAGAATATATCTATTAAGATTCTCAAAAGTTTAAAATGCTCCAATTTTTTTTTTTGGTCTTGACCCCCCCCACCCCCCCAAGTCCATTTTCCTCTTCTTTTTTCTCTATGTCCTACCAAATTTACAATTTTATATTTTCTTCTGCAAAGAGATGTTTAGGAAACTGTCAGAGAATCTCAACAACTCAATAAGCCACATTTCTGGAATATAGTGACTCGTTCCCGAACATTTGAACAGCAGTTTTTAGACTGTTTCTCCAGCTGGGGCTGCAAAACTATTCCAAACATAACTTTCAGTCAAGTAATATGCTGTGATTCCTCTACAGTCAATCAATCATCAAGCATATATGAAGGGCTTGCAACACAAGGGTAGAACCCATAGAGACCTACCAGAGATCAAGAGAAGTCCTAGATGGCAGCTTTGAGCAATCCCCTCCCTCCCCTAAAGATTTCTTTCCACTTCAAAAGAGCTTGCTTGGAAAAATCAGTTTCTGATCTCCAGATTCTGCTCTCACAGCCACCGGCAGTTGGTTTGATCATCAATTCATTCATTTCATCTGGGAATATTTCATTCCTTTTATTTTTATCTAGAATTTTGTACAGTTCTTGGCAAGTAGTAGGTACTTAATGATTGATTGACTCAATGAACATTTTAAAGCACCTGTTGTATCAAACATTATGCTGGGCACAGGGGTTACAAAAAACATAATACTCCCTGCCCTGAGGAATTTATCTTGTGACCTTGTATATAAACATTTTTTTATTCCCCTGGCCACTATAGACCTTTAGATCTGGGCATTTTGGGGATCACAAGCTCAATATGAATTAATAGTTTTACTTTGCAGCCAAAAAACTGGTATTTACCATTTTAGGAGAAATCAAGAAAAACACAGTGACTAGGATTAAGGAAGTGGTAGTCTTGTTAAAAGGCAACTAGATGTGCAGTGGTTAGAGAGCACTGGACATAGAATCAAGAAGACTCCTTTTACTAAGTCAAATGTGGCCTCAGACACTTGCTAGATGTGAGACCCTGGGCAAGTCACTTAACTCTGCTTCAGTTTCCTTATGTATAAAATGAGCTTTTAATCAATATTTTCTTGTTTGATCCACTCAACCACCTATAATAATAGGTGCTATTATAATCCCCATTTTACAGCTGAGGAAACAGAGGCAAAACAATTTAAGTGACTTGCTCGAGGTCACATAGCTAATAAGTGTCTGAGGTCACATTTGAACTTGGGTATTTCTGCTACCCAGTAGCCTAAGATTCATTCTGCCAGAAGACAATCGGGAACAACAGCTAAAAGCTAATAAGAAGCAAATGTAGGTTTATATAAGGAAAGAATTCTAATGGACTGCTTCAGAAAAAAAGTGGATTTCCCCTTCACTGGGTATCGTTAAGCAAAGACTGGAGGACTATTTGTTGGTTATGTTGTAGGAAGGATTCCTATCCAGGTACACATTAGCTCAGATTGCTTTAGATCAGATGGCCTCAAATCTCAGATTCTTGTAACATACTTAGCACAGTGCCTGGCAAGTAGTAAATAATTAATTAATGCTTGTTATCTCAACCTTCTACCTTGGTGTCTTCATCTTTAATGAGGCTGTGTACAAGATGAACACAGAGATCTATTCAAGCTCTAGATTTCTGACCCTAATATGGCATGATGGCAAAGGAGCTGGTTTGGGAAGATCACCTGCATTCACATCCTAGAAATGGGTGACCTGGTTAGACCTTTAGGCTTCTGTTTTGTCATCTTAAAAGGAATGATTTATAAGCTCCTGTCATCTCTAAATCCCATATTCCTATAAGATTAATAAATATGTGTTATTTAGTCATGAATAATTTTGTGATAGGTATTACAACTATTTGTATTTTTATGCAAATAATTTACCTACATATAAATAAATTTATGTATAATATATAATATAGTATATGGTAATATATTTAGTATTTAAATGAGTACATTTTAACCTCCATTTTACAAGGTTCTTCCTTGTGGTCACATGCTTAGGCTTCTCACATCTTTTTTTAAAAAAAAAACTTTCACTTGACCTTGACATTCTCCCAAGCACTTTCTTGTATTTGTCTTCCTTTTTATCCTTGCTGATTCTACTTCTTTAGTTTCTCTTTACTTCTCAGTCACTGCCTATATAGCTTCTGGCCCCATCACTTAACTGGAACTGCCTTCTTTTTGTTTATAAGTCATCTCTTAAACTTCTAAATCTAATGGCTTTTCCACAACTTTCACCTTGTTGGATTTTTCTGCAGGTATTGATGATACCTGACTACCTCTTTTCTAGACAAATCATTTTTTCCTGCTAGACAAATTATTTTTTCCTTCAATTTTTATGAAACTGCTCTCACTTTCTGTCTCAGTCTTGGTCTCTCTGATTCTGTCTGTTTCAGTTTTTCTCCTAGATGTTTCTTCTTAAACTCTTTTCTTAAGTCATTATCCCTTTCCTCTGCATTAAGATTTTGTGTTACCAAAGACTCAATCCTGGACCTTCTCTTCTCTTTCCTTACTTTTTTAGTGATCTTATATGTTCTACTCTATGCTTATGGCATATATATATATATATATATATATATATATATATATATATATATATATATATAAACATACACATATTTATCTAGTCTTATCTTAGAACATCTTAGTATGGCTAGATTCCTTCAAAGTTTAGATTAAGTGCACCCTCCTATTCATATAATTAAACATCTAAAAAGACTTTCTTTTATAACTATTCCATTCTTACTTTTTTCATTTTAAAGACAAGTTAATTAATGACATAGGTCATAGAAGATAGTTCTTTATTTCTGGGCCTACTGAGGTGACTCTACTTGAGACTAGCTAATTCACTTAGGATTTCATAGCTACTTCCACTATCAGGCAATTCATACTCCTACCCCCACCTTCCTATATATATATATATTTATGTTTATTAATATATATTAATATATATATATATATAAACATATCATCTAAATTCTTACATTGAAATTTAAATCTGTTCCATTTTCTTACATTTGTAGAGGAAATGATAAATATAAAACTGGTCAACAACTTCTAGGTAATAAGTCTTTATATTTTAGAAGATATTCCATAGTCCTATTTTCTATCAGTTCTATTTTCTATGTAATAATAATAATAACAACAACAATCATAATAATGATTAGCACTTCTGTGGCATTTAGGAATTGCAAACTGCTTTACATATATTATCTAACTTGGTTCTCTAGATTTTTAATACAGTTGGAATATCACTGCAACAAAAATATCTGTGTAACAAAAAGATTTTGATGGTCTGCTTATCTCAACCAATACTCATTGCAATAGAATTCCAGACAGCCAAAGGATTTTTAGAACAGTTCTTTTGAATTTATTATGCTATCATCTAACATGAAATCCCAGAGAAGATTTTAAAAGCAGTTTCCCAGTAATTGATATGTGAATTTAGAAATGCACTAAGAGAAGAGATCAACATCCAAATATAGAAGGCTGGCCCTTGGACCGGAGCATAGAAATGGAGCAGTTGAATAAATGAATAAATGAACAAATGAAGTAAAATCAAGAAAACAAGAGAGAATGCAACTATCATGTTATGTGTGTTCAACAAATATGAATTGATGAGGGCACTAACAAACAGTGCCATCTGATGATTTTCCTATTCTGGATTTCTGACTACTGTGTTTTAATAAGAAGAAGTTTTTCAAGTTTGGGGCAGCTAGATGTCATAATGGATAGAGTACCAGGCCTAGAGTCAGGAAGACCTGAATTCAAATCCGGCCTTAGATACTTACTAGTCATGGGTATCTTAATTCTATTTGCCTCAGTTTCCTCATCTGTAAAATGAGCTGAAGAAATCTGCCAAGAAAATCCCAAATGGGGTTGTTAAGAATCGGATGTGACTGAAATGACTTAACCACAATCTTCATATTAGTTTTGTATAGCAATTAGTTTGCTATGTATTTATTATCTAGTATGGATGAAAAAAGGCCGACAATAATTGACTTCTCACAGCTGGGGAATTCCCCTGTTCCTTAAGAGAAGCAGCTTACCAGACCAATGCTACTTTGCTCAGGGGAGAATTCCAGTACTGTTTAGTTACCTTGGAAATTGGGGCTACAAAAAAAAAAAAAAGATGAGAGGGAGAGAAGGCACAGAAATTGTCATGACATTCACATTGTATATTAAAAAAGAAACGTAGGCTGAGAATGTGCCACAATATCAGCTTCTGTCTCCATTGTTTTTGTTGAGTTGCTTGCTTCAAGGAATTCTTTCTTTGTTTTTCATTGTCCTTATCAGGACAAAGAAGCTGTTTATGCTGACCTTCCCTTCCCCCTTTCAGGAGCTTTGCAACTAGAAATGAGAAGGCTGTAAGATGTTTGGCCATAAGGCATGGTATTAAAAATAAAATATTTTATCCTCTTCTTGTTCTGGAGTCAGAAAATGGCCACCATTTGAATTCCTCCTGTTGATATCTCCAGCTCATGGAATCTTCTCTTGGGAAGAGGAAAAATATTTTCTATTATTCCTTTTATTATCTCTCCCTTATCCCCAAAAATGCACACAGGGTTTTGGAGACTAGATTAATGATTTCATCTGTCTTCTATAAAAGCATACAGTATATTTTTGCAAAAACACATATAAGTTTCTTTTAATTGATTAAAAAATTTTAGAACAAAATAATTCTAAACCAGGGGAAGAAATCACCTTGCTTTTCTCCACTCCTACTATATTCACTAGATTTTTTTAGAGAGCTCTGTCAAGTTCATGGAATCTGTCATGTTTACTTCTTCCTGTCTATTTCTTAAGTTAGTATACCATCTGGCATGATCACACCTGTCTCTATGGGCCTGGCTAAATCTATAAACTCCTAACCCTCTGACAGGGCAAGCAAATTTAATCCCATTCACTTTAAGAGAGTTGTCATTTTTATTTGTTTAAACAATGAAACCTCATACCTATTTATTTTAACATACAGTCTTGTGATCCTGTGTTTTGAATTTTTTAAATTCAAATTTAAAATTCAATTAAATTCAAATTTAAAATTTGAATTTTTAAAATTAAATAATGTTCATGGTAATATTATCAAGCAACCAATAGATGGAATGCTATCTAGGTTCACAGTTATGCTTACAGTCTTGTGATAAAGAGAGAATGACAAGGTTATGTGCAAATTGAAGTGGGTAAAAGAAAGAAAAAAAATCAAAGCAGTTTTTTATGGGGCCAGATGGTATTCTAGTGGGTATTTTCTGAGGCTTTGTTTGTTTGTTTGATCTTGGGAAGTGAGCTCCTGAGAGTTGGCTTTTCCAGGAAGAATCTGGAGGTTCTTTTCTCATTGACTTGGGAAAATCAAGAAGTTTTGTGGTTTGGTTTCCCTACTTTCAAAACAGAACAGCAGGGCTTATTGGTTGCTTGCCATATAGAGATATATTTTGGGTAAATTTTGAGTATGGCTTGGGACCAATTCTAGGCAAAATTGAAATAAAAAGCATTTTATTTGATCCATGCAAAACCCTTGTGAAGTATGTCATTCAATATTATTGCCACTTTTTAATTTTTTAAACAGATAGTTTAGAAACTAAGCCCAGGAGCACTTTAAGTAATTTGTCCAAAGTCATCCTAAGATTAGAACCTGTGTTTTTTTTGACTTCCAGTCCAGTCTGTTGTGCTTCAATACTTTAATGGATCTATATTCTCCTTGATGAGCATATTTCCTTCTCTGCTACGAATTGCCATTAGTCTATGAATTATTATTCTCTGTAAGCATTGTCCATTTCCTCCCATAAATCCTTAGTGAAGGCTCTACTGATGTGAGTACCAAGTGGAATAGTTAGATTGACCATTTGTCATCTTTCACTCAGGGTAAATGAATATCCCAAATCTTCATTGGATCACAAGATCCTTGAAGCAAGGACTATTTATTCTTTTTGTGTTTCTAGTACTTAGCACATGCTTAGCACATAACAGGCACTTAATAAATATTTTTAAACTGACTTTTTTGTTCATGTTTTTGATAATGTCATTTATATCACATTTCAATGTGATAAAGACATGTTCGACCCTATAACCTCATTTGAGATTTTCTTGGTAAAGATACTGTAGTGAATTGCTACCTTCTCCAGTTCATTTTACAGATAAGGAAAGCAAACAGGGTTAAGTTACTTACCCAGGGTTCACACAGAGTAGCTGTATGAGGCTAGATTTGAATTCAGGAAGATGAGTCTTCCTGACTCCAAGCCCAATCCAGAACTCTCTATCCAGAGTATTCGTTTGTATTCAACAGCAACAAATAATGTATTGTAGCCTACAAATACCCCACCACACATCTTTCTATAGCCATTTGTGTAACTTGAAATTTTGATTTTCCTTATTATGAAGTTTATGATTTATTCCCTAAGGGGAACTTTATGGAGTAACTTACAACGTGGGAGGAAAAGGACTCCTAGCAACCTGGGGCATGACACATTTATTAGATATACTTTCTAAGCTTGAGCCCACTTTCCTCTGTAATCCATATGAACCTGTGGGAGAGTGTCATAGATTCTTCAGGGGAAAGTTCTCCTTGCTACCTTAGTAACTACCCTTAACTAAAAACTAATTAGATTTGGCTGATTCATTTAATATAGTCAAGGAGAAGATATGAAGCACCTCAGGGGAATTTTGGATGTATAGCATTATAATGACACTCTCCTAGCCCTCAGACTGCCCCTACAGCATTGAAGGTCCCAAGTGACCTCTGGGACTCTATTGGTTAGTGTGAATGGGGTTTAGGGGATTAGCTTTAGAGTATATGCTATAAATATATTAATGTGCCTTTATTTCCATGGTGCCTACAACAAAGATTATTTCTATCTTTTATGGCCTTTAGTCATTTTGGGCTATTTCCCTTGAGATTCTTGCCTTCTTTGCTTTTCCAAATAAATCTTGTTATTGCTTTGTTTAGTTTTTTAAAATAACTCCTGGGAAATTTGGTTTAATCATTAAAATTGGTAGATTAAGTTATGTAGTATCATTATTTTTGTTATATTTGTTATATTTGTGTGGTCCAGTCCTGAACAATGACTAAGACAAAGTGTTGCTTTGTTTCAATAAAGGGTGTTTTATGATTATATTTACAAGTCCTAACTATGTTCTGGCAGATTAATTCTTGGACAGTTTATAGATTTTATAGTTCTCTCTCTTCTTATTGGATTCTGTTAATAGCATGCAGAAGGATAATTTTTGTAGCTTTGTTTTATATCCTGCTACTATACTGAAGTTTTAAATTATGTATTTTTTTCATTGAATCTCTGGGATTCTTTTAAATAAACCATCGTCAATTCAATTAATCAGTTAAGGATTTATTATTTCCTATGTGCCAGGCACTGTTCTAAGCCCTCAGGATACAAAGAAAGGGAAAAGCATGATCCTTGCATTCAAGAATCTAACATTCTAATGGAATCATATTTGAATCATATTCTAATCTTATTAAAATGGACATAACTTTTATTAACTCAGATCGAAAGCCTCCCATAAGTTTACCACTTTGCATGTGTGTGATCTAATATCTTGGGATCCTTTTGTGACTTTAGACATTTCAAAGATACCAGCAAAAAGCATAGACTACATAATCATCCTTTCTTGCTTTTTAAATAGACCATATTTTCTTTTGATGACATGTTTACACTATTCTTTCTCTAGATTTTCTCTAGAGTTTTTAAAATTTATTTTATGTTGCTGTCTACTCATATCTATAATCTATACTTTCCTCATGCTGTCATGGAGTGACCTAGATTCTTGAAAGCTGTGTCTTGGAGTCCAAGTTCTGGCATGTTTTACCATGATTTCCTAGATTTCTTCATTTGGCAGTTAGAAAAGCTAGTGCAATTTTATGCTGTATTAATTGTCTATGATAAGGATTGGTGACAGTCCTACTTTATCTTCCCTTAATGACACCACTTTTGGAATTCTGTGATTAGTTTTAGGTACAATATTTTATGGATAAAATGAAAAAACATCCACAGGAGGGTGATTAAGATGGTGAGGATACTGGACCTAATCATTTACTAGAATTAGATGAAGGAACCAAGGATACTTATTTTGAAAAAAAGAGAGCATATATAGGGAAAAATAATAATTCTTCTCTAGAATTTGAATAACTATCATATTGAAAAGAGATTAGCCTTGTCCTTCTTAGCCTCAATGGGTAAAACCATGATCTAAAGTAGATTTGGGCTCAATGCTTACTGAAAAATAAAAAATAAAAAATAAAGGAAAATATCCAACAATATCAACTATACAAAAGTTCTCTTACACTTGAGATCTAATGAAACCTGGAATCTGGATATTTTGTAGACATCACTACTTAGGAATAACTTGGACCTGATATTATATAATACAATAAATATTTATTAAGCACCTACTATATAGTACCATGATAAGTGCTGGGGATATAGGTAAAAATAAAAAAAAAGACCATCCCTAATCTCAAGGAGTTTAGAATCTAATGGGGGAAGATAATGCCCAAAAGAATATGGAAAAAAGAGGAGAGAGAATACCAGCTTAGGAGCATGATGATGATGGAGTAAAAACTAAGCAGAAAAATTGATGGGAAAGCAAGAGTTGGTTGGGTTTCAGTCTTCATTAAATGAGAATGTTGGAAGGAGTTTTTTGCCCTGACCTGCAGTCCTGCTGTCAGAGGGTAGAGTCAACTGAGGGTACTGATGAGATGTGAGTACCCAAACTGATGAAATCTTGGTGTTGATAAAATCTGTAGTGGCTCCTATATCCTACTATTATATAATTTTGTGAAATATTGGGTTACTTAGCTCTTCAAAGACTAAGACCAGAACTGTCTTCTTTCTTCTATTAGGAAACTGGGGATATGTTGGGGAGTGATGTGATTGGGAGAAGAGATAGTAAGAAAACTTGGATATAAGTTAAAAAAGTTTCCTCTCCAGTTCCAATGATCTTGTGATGATGAGAGCCATCTACACCCACAGAGAGGACTGTGGGAGCTAAGTGTGGTTCACAACATAGCATTTTCAATCTTTTTGTTATTGTTTCCTTGCATTTTGTTTTCTTTCTCATTTTTTCCTCTTTGATCTTTTTTCTTGTGCGGCAAGATTATTGTAAAAATATGTATACATATATTGGATTTAATATATATTTTAACATGTTTAACATTAACAAGTAATTCAACTTATATTGGATTACTTCTATCTAGGGGAGAGAGTGGGGGAAGGAGGGGAAAATTTTGAATACAAGTTTTTGTAAGAAAAATTATTTATGCATATGTTTTGAAAAGAAAAAACTTTAATAAAAACATAAATAATAAACCGGCAAAAAAAAAATAATTGCCTCTGAGCCCCATGGAGCAAAAGAGATGGATCATACGTCATCAATGACTTAGGAAAAGGGTGATTTGGTGGGGGTTGATGCTTTTGAACAAGTTACTTGGTGATACTTCTTCACCTTTAATTGCTCTGTCTGAATATTATGTAGGGACTAGTAGAAGAAGGTAGTAGCTGGAGGAGGAATTGAATCCAGGTCACATGATATGAAATTTTTTTTTTCCTTTTTGGGTTTTAGTCAACTGAAGATGTCTGGTGGCTGGGCTTTGGAGCTTTATAAACATGGCAGGCTTATTATAGTGTGCATTGTCAGTGAAAAAGGATTAAAAAAGGGATTTGGTCAGATCCACTACATGTTTCTGAGTTCCGTTCCAAACTTGAGATTCTATGACTCCATGAACAAATGGTTCATGGAACATATCGTTCAGAGGGTAGAATATATACTGAACAAATGCATGGCTACATGGCAGAAATATTTTTGTCACATACAACACTGGGAAATACATTTGTAGGAAGAGCCTCAGAGATATAACTAGTGCCTCAGTTTTCTCATTTGTAAAATGAGCTGGAGAAGGAAATGGCAAACCACTCCAGTATCTTCACCAAAAAAAACCCCAAATGGAATCCTGAAGAATCAGACAGGACTGAAAAATAGGTAAATAACAAAACATGCAACACAGCAAAGAGTGCTGGGGTTTTATAGTGGATTTTTACTTAAGTACAAATTTGACTAAGTGAACTCAGAGGTCTGTCTAACTGTAAGAGTCTCTAATTCTATTTTATCTGAATTTTCATCTGTTTTAAGCAGCATGTCTTACCTCAAGGCAAGAGGATAAAGACTGTATATACAGAGTACTCTAGATGTGGGTTGACTGCCTCTGCTTTCAAAGCTACTTCCAATCTAGTAATCCTGTGATGTTATCAGGCTTTCAGAAAGCAAAACAACTAAATTAAATTCATTTGCACACCTGCCAAGCTGACAAGCCTTTAGATCTTGTGATTATTTGCATACATTTTAAGGGTGTGGATAGAAATTGGTTCAAGAATCAACTGTAGGTGAATTTTCTTGTGGTTAGGGATTCTTGACCTGAAACCATACAACTCTGGGTGGTGAAATTATCTGCCCTACATTAACTGGCACTGATACTCTTTATATCCCCTTTAACTTAGCTTTCTACTTTTAAAATCCATCTCCCTTCTCATAGACCTCTCCATTAATTTGGTTTGAACATTGCACCAACCTTTTGCAGGTCTTCATGCTCATCTCATCTTGGTGAAGGGCGGGCAGAGAGTCACTGGAATCAAGTGGTACCTGCCACATTGTTACTACAAGATGGATATAGGTAGAAAGTTAATGAATGGGACTCATATAGTTATAATGTTAATGACTGTTACAAATAATGGATAGAAAGTATGTGTTTTGGATATACCTGCTACAAAGTATGTTAAGGCAGGATATTCTATTGCTTTTTTAGAAAAAAAGAAGGAAGAAACCTTTATTAAGTACCTACTATGTGCCAGCACTGTGCTAAGGGCTTTATAAACATTATCTCATTTGATTTTCACAAGAATCCAAGGAGTCTGGTAATATTCATTATCCTCATTCTACAGTTGAGGAAACTGAGACAAATGGAGGTTAAATAATGTTTACCTATGGTCACATAGCTAGTAAGTATTTAAGGTTGGATTTGACTCTAGATCCAGCACTCTAGCTAGAAGAAAATGGAAAGTATAGATGAGGTTATGGGGCAATGGTGAGAAATGGAAGACCTAGATAATGCCCTCAGTTCTTTGAAATAATGATAAAAGAATAATCCACATTTACAGAGTAGATTGAGCAGATTGTCTTACAGGTATTTTCTCTCACAACAAAACAGTGAGGTAGGGCAAATGTTATGATCTGTTTATGTGTGTGTGTGTGTGTTTTAACAAATGAAGAAACTGAGGCTCTTAGGGATTATGTGACTTATTTATAGTCACGTAGCTAAGATAAATGAGCATCATTTAGCTAATAAGTATTTTAGGCATGATTTGAACCCACATAAGTCTCCAGATTTCAAGTCTAGTGCTATATTCACCATCATGACACATAATGGGAGGGTAGTATATCAGAGGCTAAAAGACCTGGGATTCTTGCCCAATTTTCAGTGTGATCCTCCCCCTCAACCCTCAGAAACAAACAAAGAAACAAAAAACAAAACCTTCACTTGATCCATCCATCTGCATTAGTTGTTGTACTATATGTCTCCTACCTTTTGTGGCTAAACTTGAGAGGGCCCTCCTTCTACAACAGTGCCTCTATTTCCTCCATTTATATCAAGAAAACCTTTGTTTAATCTCTAATTGACTCCTATTTGTTTCTCAGATATTATGAACATGACATATGTGACATGTGAAATACCCTGAGATAGTTTCCATTATAAAATGTGCTATTTAAACCCAAGACATTACAATTCTCTGCCACAAATACTAGTACCACACCTTTGGTTGTTTAGGAGAGATCAGAGTGTGAGCTCTAATGATGTTGGTAGTAGTAGCTCATATATCAGTTCAGCAGGTGGACATATGATCTTCCTTCAACCATCTGCTGGGGTGGCAATCACATGATGAACAGAACCAGGCAAATTTTATTTCAATGTTGTTTTGCCCATCATTTCCCAATTAAAAAAAACAAACTTCTAGCTTGGATGAATTGTTTTTGTTTGTATATTGGGAGGGGGAAAATGTTTTCTTCCATTTGTCTTATAAAATGATGCTATAGGTTATTTTTATTTTGCTCTAATGCAGAATGGATGCACATTATCAGGCAAAACTCATGATACTTCCAGCTTGTGAGGAAACTGAGGCTGGCTTTGCATTCAGGTCCTCTCAACTCCAGCACCAGTGCTCTATCTACTTTGCAGTTGTTGGATTTTCATCCAGGTCATGCCTTCTCTTCTCTTCTCTTCTCTTCTCTTCTCTTCTCTTCTCTTCTCTTCTCTTCTCTTCTCTTCTCTTCTCTTCTTTTCTCTTCTCTTCTCTTCTCTTCTCTTCTCTTCTCTTCTCTTCTCTTCTCTTCTCTTCTCTCTCTTCTCTTCTCTCTTCTCTTCTCTCTATTCTTCTCTTCTCCGCTTCTCTTTTTTCCCCTCTTTCACTTTCACTTTCTCATCAGCTTCCATGAAATTAGTTATCATCTCTATGCTTATGATTCTGAGATCCATTCATCCAGCCCTAATTTTTCTTCAGATTTCCAGTCTTGCATTTCTAATTGCCTACAGAAGATCTTGAACTAGAGGTTCAAAGTTCATGAACAGAGGGCAGTTCAGGCCAGGTAAAAGATTTCCAGCAAAATGGATTGTGACTTGCCCAGTGTCAAACAGTAAGTGCCTGAAATTGGATTTGCATTCATAAAGGTGAGTCTCTCTGTGCTTTATTTATTGCACTAACCAGCTGCCCTATTAGATGTCCTCTAGTTATGTGCTCAACATATCCAAAATTTAACTCATTCTCTCCTCTCCTCCTAGCCCCAAATCCTTTTTTCTTTTCAATTTCCTCTTAATGTCACCACTATTGTGTGACTATCATCTTTCTAGTCATTTAGACTCAAAATATAGGTGTCATTCTCAACTCTTCACTCCCTCTCACTCCCCACATCCAATTAAGTTCCAAGGCTTGTTGTTTTTGCTTTTGTGACATTTTTAATACATATCTCCTTTCTCCCTTGATACTCCCTTTTGTCACTGCACAACTAGACAGTTGCACTAAATCAGAACTAAATCTGTCCATAATCCAGTTAATCCTGTGTTCAGCTATCAAAGGGATCTTCCTAAAGTACCAGTGTGAACACGTCACTCCCTTATTCAATAAACTCTCCTTATTTTCTATTGTATCCAGTACCTGTTTGGTTTTTAAAGACTTTTATAACTTGGCCCCTTTCTATCTCTCCAGTCTTCTTACATCTTATAAGGTCTTGCACTGCATCCAGGGCCATCTCAGTCATCCTGATCTATATCTGGCCACTGCACCCAAATGGCTCTGGAGGGGAAAGTGAGGCACGTGACCTTGCACAGCCCTCTCTCTCACTTCAATTCAATTATATGTCGTGGCATCACCTTCCTGATGTCATGTCCTCTTGGAGAACGAAGGACAAACAACAACAACAATAACATTTTCAAGTACTCTAAAATCTAGTGAGATTGACTTCCTTGCTGGTCCTCCAATAGGACACTCCATTCTCTAGTCTCTGTGCATCTTCAATGGCTGCCTCCTGGTCTGGAATTCTCTACATCACTTCTGCTTTCTGCCTTTCTCAGCTTTCTTCAGATCTCAGCAAAAATCTCATTTACAAGAAACATTTCGCTATCTTCCTTAATCCTGATTTCTTCTCTCAGATTATTTCCAGTTTACCCTATTATAATTCTTGTATATATGTTTATATGTTGTCTTCCTCCATCAGAATGTTGGTTTCTTGAGAGCAGGATCTGTTTTTGCCTTTCTTTTTATCCCCAGTGCTTAGCAGAGTCCTTGGCACATAATAGGTGCTTAATAAATTCTTGTTGACTTCACTTGTAGAAATGTGAACTATTATAGGATCCTTAGGATTTAGATCAGGAAAGCATGAAGAAATCATTTAATCCAGCTTTTTCACTTTTCTCCATTTGAGGAAATGAAGACTCAGAACATTTATAATTTGCCCTAGATCATACAGGTAGTAAGTAGAAGAGCTGCTATTTGAACACAGGTGCTTAGTCTTCAAATTCAATGCTTTTGCCACTATATCAAGTGCCCACACACATTCATGTCTACACATATATATACACACAAATGTTATTTCCAGGCTGAATGACAGTGGAGAAAAGAGCTGAGCATATGACTTCCAAGTGCTACATAATTATAGTTAGCCAAAAGGTAGCTGTCTATACTGTCGTCAACTTCATGCAATTTATGTATACCATGACTATAAAAACAAATGTTTAAAATACTGCAGGAAAGAGGAATTCAAGCATTTACTGCCAAGCTGGATAGTCATTCTAGAGGCAGCTGAAAACCTTCGACCTAGCCTGAACTGCCCTCTGCTCATGGACTTTGGACAGTGACGTGTGCCAATCATGTTGGCTAAGCTTGAATAGTGGTCCCTTTCCCAAATGGAAATTCCAGATGGGAGTGTTTGAAGGGCTGTCCTTGCCCTCTGCCCGTGTGAGGTTTTTACAACTTCATTGTACTGGCAATTGCCTCCTCTCACTGAGTTCCATAAAACACTGCCTTTTCATTTCCTAATTCTATCCCACATTTAACCTCCACTAAAAGGGCTTTCTGTACATTTTCTCTCTGAATGAATGAATGATTTATTAAGTTCTTATTGTTTGCAAAACAGTGCACTAAGCACTGAGGATACAAATGAAACTAAATTTGGAAGGTGTCAGCTGCAAGTCAGATGAAAAGATCCCTTGGTTCTTAGGATGCAGTGACAAAGTAGGTTATAATGCTGCTTCTTTAATGTCATTTGCCTTGAGAAAATGATATGTTTTTGGTGTTAAGCCATTTGATGGTGCCAAGGATTTTTGTGGCAAGAACTTTCTGTTCTGGATCTTAAGTAGGTGTGGCTGTAGCATTTGTGGGAGCAGTTGCCAGGTTGTATCTTCCTGGAATGATGTCTGAATATACTGAGCTGGAATCATTGCTATTTCCAAGGATCTTGGATTCAGGACCCTCCCTGTCTCCATTAGGGTATGAAGGAAAATGATAGTTAAGCTGCTATAGTAGTTGTAGTTTTACTTCCCTGGCATAAGCTACCTACTCTGCTTTGCTGTGTCAGTGGTTCTAGCTTGTCTGCCCCATGTGAGGAAGCTGGTGGTAATGGCTGATCCTTTCTTCCCAGGAGTGACGGTAAAGGCTGGGATGGTAGCAGGACTAGTGTTTTGAAAAGGATTGCTACTTCGTTTACCTATCTGTCCTTAACTGGTCACCAGGTATACCTGGTGGTGATGAAGACCTTCCCCATCTTTGCAATGATATCTTACCTCAATGATAACTATGGGGACTGAACAGAAGCTAGTAATTTTATTTTTAAAAATAAATTATGTTGATATGTTTTATTTTTATATTACATATTTCTTAATCTCTTTCTTAGCCTTCTCAGAGAGCCATCTAATATAACAAAGAAAAAGGGAAGGAAATCAGTTTAGTAAAATAACTAACATATGCTACTCTACTGATAATAATATTCTTTATAGCAGATAATAAGGCTTCAGGGTTTGTAGAACACATTACAAAATCTCATGTTATCCATCCAACAATCTTTCGAAGTAGGTGTATAATTATCCCCATTTTACAGTGGAAGAAATTGAAGCATAAGAGCTTAGGTAACTTTCAAGGATCATTGGATAGTTGGAAGGTATCTGAGGCTGGATTTGAAATCAGATCTTCCTGATTTCAGAAGGTCAAAAAAGTCTAGCATTATATGCAGTGTGAGGTTTTAGATAAAGTACTATAGCCTGCTTACATTCATCATATATATCTCCATTGCCTTTTTGATGAGTGTCAATTTCCATTCTTTAGAAAGTGGTAGTCTACAATTCCTTATTAAGTATCTTTGGATAGTACTTTATAGTTGTCAAATTATTTTCAAGTCTATTATCATCATAATGCTGTGGAAAATACACTGAGTTGGGAGCTAACCTGAGCTTGAGTCTTGCTTCTGTTATAGTGAAGTCAGTAAATTAATAAATCAATAAGCTAAACTGAAATAATAATAATAAATAATAACAAATGTATCATTAAACAATATAAATAAAATATACAGATATAAATAAATGATATATAAAGATGATATAAATAAATAAACAATAAAATTATAAATTAGTTAAATAATAAACTAATAAAAATATTAAGCACCTACTAAGTGTCAGTTACTAAGCACTGGACATATAAATACAAATGAAAGGAAAGACATTTCTTGCCCTCAATGATCATGCAATCTAATGGGAGTCTACAGACTACAACAAAAAAGACAACTGAAAAAGGGATTGAGGAGAGGATAACCAGTCTGGGGGCATAATGAAGGTAATCAAAGAAATCCCAAAGCTGTTGGGCAATGGGCCTCCTCCTTAAGTAGAGATCTTGGAGTTCACGATTCTGCTTTCTAATTAGAGGGGCCAGTCAAAGGGACAGAGGCTACTTACTTATAAGATGTGAGTTTGTAATTTCACTCAGACTTGCAGGATAATGAGATTTCCCAATAATGATTTTTTCTGGGGCATGAAGACATGATGAAGAAATCCAAAAACAGTGAAGCTGATGGGAAATGATGACATTGGGCAAATCAGTTAACTTCTCTGGGTCTCAGTTTCCCCAAATGTAACTGGTAGGAATTGGGTTAGGTGGTCCGCAAGGTTAATCCAAGATCTAAATCTCTTGTTTGATTATCAAAAGAAACTTTTGAGATAAAAAGAACAGTTATCATGATTTCTATTTGATGATTCTTAAGACATTAAGAAACAGAAGCAGGTAGTTCACAGGGCTAATGATTTGAAGAAGAGGTACTGGAACCTAGATCTTCTTTTTTCTAGTCATGTACATAAATTGAGGCCTTTAAAATGTGAAAGTAGAATGGGGATAGGAGAAAGATTAACTCTTAGCAGAATTATGGGAAATTCCCAAGCCTCTCTTCTGTAGATTATTCAGTTTTAGATATGTTCCTGGAAAAATAAAGAGAAATGGGCACTCCAATTCTCCTTCTTTGTTACCATCAGGGATCCTGAGAAAATTAAGTGATGGGTGTGTGAGAATGGAAATAAGAAGCTCTCAACACTGAAATTCTGAAGATAGAAAAATAAATAATTGAAGAGCAAATTTAAAACCAATTTAAATGGATTGCTGAGGATATATAGGGGATCTTCTCAATCAACTTAGGTGTTTAAAGACCCAGACAGAAGACAGACTACAGAGCAGGTAAGAAAGGGTGAATACAGAAGCTTGACAGACCTGAATGAGAATATTAGAAATGCTCAGTTCAGAATGAACCTAGTGTCTGGCAAAGGAAGCTAAAACTATATTGGCATAAAGAAAAATGTCAAAGATCGAAAAAGCCTGGTGTTTGGAGTAAATGAAATGATGACAATGTCAAGCTGTTCAATTGTTATTTTATTTCTGGTTTCCCTGCCACAGACAATGATAATCTTTGGGCTGAAAAAGGAAAAGCAAAAACATAACTGCTAGGGAGCTGATACTTAGGAGTTAATACTTAGAAAGGGCAGCTAAGTGATGCAGTTGATAGAGTGCCAGTGCTGAAATCAGGAAGACAATCTGGCCTCAGACACTAGTTGTGTGACCCTGGGCAAGTCGCAAAACCCTGATTGCCTCATCTGTAAATTGAGCTGAAGGAGGAAATGTTTAACAACTCCAGTATCCTTGCCAAAAAACCCCATTAAAAAACAAATGGAGTCATGAAGAGTTGGACACAACAAAAATCATTGAGCAACTTAGGTAGAGAAAGTA
Organism: Antechinus flavipes; assembly: GCF_016432865.1. Taxonomy (NCBI): domain Eukaryota; kingdom Metazoa; phylum Chordata; class Mammalia; order Dasyuromorphia; family Dasyuridae; genus Antechinus; species Antechinus flavipes. The sequence continues at coordinate 162,771,627 of NC_067402.1, forward strand.
TAAGCTAGCTTTGATTAATCAAATTCACTGTCCAGATATGATCTATGGTGCTGAAAGAACTAATATATGTGATTGTTGAGGCAATGTCAATGATTATTGAAGGGTCATGGAAAAAGTGAGAGGCCCTCAGGATTAGAGGAAGGAAGGGACAGATGAAGGAAACAAGTATTTATGTATTGCTTTCTATGTGCCAGAGACACTGTTAATGATCATTGAAGGATCATGGAGAAAGTAAGAGGCCCCCCAGGATTAGAGGAAGCAAGGAACAAATGAAGGAAACAAGTATTTATATATTGTTTTCTATGTGCCAGACACTGTATTGAGTATTTTAAAAATATTATCTCATTTGTTCCTCACAACAATCCTGTGATGTAAGTGCTATTATTATCCTCATTTGACAGAGGAGGAAACTGAGGCAAAGAAAGTTAAAATGACTCCAACACACAGCTAGGAAGTGTCTGGGGCCAAGAAACTGAAAAGGCCAAATGTTCTGACTTTTAAAAATAAGTAGAATAAAATCTTCTAACCAGAGGGCAGCTTAACTCAGCAAACTAAATCTATTAACATAAAATTTAATAGGGATACATGTAAAGTCTACGTGGGTTTGCAATATCATTATCACAAGTACAAGATGGGATAAGTGTGACTGTTTAACAGTTTATCCAAAAAAGGCTTGGGGTTTTGAGCACTGCAGGCTCAGTTGGAGTGAATAACCTGATATAAATGTCCTTCAAGACTCAGCTCAAATGCCATCTTTTTCTGGATGCCTTTCCTGTTTCCTCCGACTGCTATTGTCTCTCTCTCCTTCCTCCCTGCAATGTAACCTTGTATCTTTCTTGTGTGTGCTTTGTGTGGGTGTGTGTTTACATAATATACATACATATATGTATGTGTGTATCTATACCTATATTAATATCTGTATATTTTCTTTTTTGTTAGAGTTTAATTCCCTAGTGGTAGGCAGGGAATATTTTCTCATTGCCTTTGGTACCCTCAGCCCTAGCAATGTGTCCGACACATAATAGATGCTAAATAAAGGAATTTTGATAAATCAATTGAAAGAAGCAGGGGACTCTGAGTCAGACTGAGGAACTAAAAAATGAACAGTGCCACAGTTTTGCTATTGCTGCTCCTACCCTTTAAGGGGCCACCAAAAGAAAAAAAGTAAGAAGCAGAGAAGAGAGTCTTCACTGGACTAATGATTGTAGGAGTTTCTGGTGTCTCTTCTTTTTTGTTTGATAGGTTTTTTTATTATTAAAGCTTTTTATTTTCAAAACACATGCATAAATAATTTTCAACATTCCCCTTGTAAAACTTGTGTTCCAAATTTTTTCCCTCTCTCCCCTCCATATCAAGTTATCCAATATATGTTAACCACGTGCAATTCTTCTACAAATACTTTCATATCCATCATGCTGCATGAGAAAACTCAGATCTAAAAGGAAAAAAGTGAGAAGAAAACAAAATGCAAGCAAACAACAACAAAGAGTGAAAATACTCTGTTGTGTTCCACACTCAGTTCCCACAGTCCTCTCTCTGGGTGCAGATGGCTCTCTTCATTACAAGACCATTGTAACCGGCCTGAATCATTTCATTGTTGATCTGATTATTCTGAAATTTAGCTACAGTATTCCTTGGAGTTTTCATTTTGGGGTCTCTTTCAGGAGGTGATAGGCAAATTCTTTCAATAGCAATGGGCCAAGTCCATCAGAATTGATCATCACATAATCTTGCTGTTGCCATGTACAACAATTTCCTGGTATCTATCTACTTCACTTAGCATCAGTTCATGTAAGTTTCTCCAGACCTCTCTGAAATCATCCTGATGATCATTTCTTATAGAACAATAATATTCCATAATATTCATATACAATAACTTATTCAGCCATTCTCCCACTGATGGGCATCCAGTCAATTTCCAGTTTCTTGCCACCACAAAAAGGGCTGCCACAAACATTTTTGCACATGTGGGTCCCTTTCCCTCGAAGTTATGATCGCTTTAGGATATAAGCCCAGTAGAAACACTGCTGGATCAAAGAGTATGCACAGTTTGATAATCCTTTGGGCACAGTTCCAAATTGCTCTCTAGAATGGTTGAATCAGTTCACAACTCCACTAACAATGTCTTAGTGTTCCAATTTTTTCACATTCCCTCCAACATTTGTTATTATCTTTTCCTGTCATCTTAGCCAATCTGAAAGGTGTGAAGTAGAACTCAGAGTTGTCTTAATTTGCATTTCTCTGATCAATAGTGATTTAGAGCACTTTTTCCATATGATTAGAAATAGTTTCAATTTCTTCATCTGAAAATTGACTGTTTGTATCCTTTTACCATTTATCAACTGGAGAATGGCTTGAATTCTTATAAATTTGAGTCAATTCTTTATATATTTTAGAAATGGTTTGTCAGAACTCCCAGTTTATTGCTTCCCATCTGATCTTGTCTGCATTGCTTTTGTTTATACAAAAACTTTTTAAATTAACTTTTAACTTAATATAATCAAAACTACCTACTTTATATTCAATAATGTACTCCAATTCTTTTTTGGCAACAAATTCCTTTCTTTTCCACAGATCTGAAAGATAGACTATCCTTTGTTCTTCTAATTTGCTTATAATATAACTCTTTACATCTAAATCATTAAACCATTTCAACTTTTTCTTAGTATAAATTGTTAGGTATAGGTCAATGCCTAGTTTTTGCCATACTGTTTTCCAATCTTCCCATAAATTTTTTGTCAAATAGTGAGTTCTTTTTTCAAAAGCTGGGATGTTTGGGTTTGTCAAACACTAGATTATTATAGCCATTGACTATTTTATCCTGTGAATCTAACCTATTCCACTCATCAACTACTCTCTTAGCCAGTACCAAATGGTTTTGATGACTGCTGCTTTATATATAGTTTTAGGTCTGGTACAGCTAGACCACCTTCATTTGCATTTTTCATTAATTCTCTTGAAATTTTTGACCTTTTATTCTTCCAGATGAACTTTGTTATTATTTTTCTAGCTCTACAAAATAATTTCTTGGGAGTTTGATTGATATGGCACTGAAAAAATAGATCGATTAGATAGTATTGTCATTTTAATTATATTAGCTTGGCCTACCCATGAGCACTTGATATTTTTCCAATTGATTAGATCTGACTTTATTTGTGCAGGAGGTGTTTTGTAATTGTGTTCATATTGTTCCTGATTTTGTTTTGGCAGGTAGATTCCCAAGTATTTTATATTATCTACATTTATTTTAAATGGAATTTCTCCTTGTAACTCTTGCTGCTGGACTTTGTTGGTAATATGTAAAAATGTTGATGATTTATATGGATTTATTTTGTATACTGCAACTTTGCTAAAGTTGTGAATTCTTTCTACTAGTTTTTAAATTGATTCTCTAGGATTTTCTACATATACCTTCATATCATCTGCAAAAAGTGATAATTTGGTTTCCTCTTTATCTATTCTAATTCCTATAATTTCTTTTTCTTCTCTTACTGCCAAAGCTAACATTTCAAAAACAATATTGAATAGTAATGGTGATAATGGGCAACCTTGTTACACCCCTGATATTACTGGGAATGGTTCTAGTTTTTTCCTATTATATATGATACTTGTTGATGATTTTAAATAGATGCTTCTGATCATTTTAAGGAAAATTCCACTTATTCTCATACTCACTAGTGTTTTTAATAGGAACGGGTATTGAATTTCATCAGATGCTTTTGCTTTTGTTGCATCTATTAAGATAATATGATTTTTGTTAGTTTGGTTATTCATGTAGTTGATTATGCTAATAGTTTTCCTAATATTGAACCAACTCTGGCATTCTTGGTATAAATCATAGTGAATTATCTTGGGGATGACTTTCTGTAATCTCTTTGCTAATATTTTATTTAAGATTTTTGCCTCAGTAGTCATTCGGGAAATTGGTCTATAATTTTCTTTCTGTTTTCACCCTACCTGGTTTAGGTATCAACACCATATCTGTGTCATAAAAGGAATTTGGTATTTAACATGTATTGGCTACCTGCCATCTGGGGGAGGGGGTGGGTGGGAAGGGAGGGAAAAATTGGAACAAAAGATTTTGCAACTGTCAATGCTGAAAAATTACCCATGTATATATCTTATAAATAAAAAGCTATAATAAAAAAAAAAAGGAATTTGGCAACATTGTTTCTTTCCCTATTTTTCCAAATACTTTGCATAGTACTGGAATTAATTGTTCTTTAAATGTTTGGTAGAATTTATATATAAATCCATTTGGCTCTGGCAATTTTTTTTTAGGGAGTTGGTTAATAGCTTCTTCAATTTCATTTTCTAAAATGAAACTATTTAAGTAATTTATTTCCTCTTCTGTTAATCTGGGCAATCTATATTTTTGTAAGTATTCATCCATTTCACTTATATTATCAGATTTATTGACATATAGTTGAACAAAATAGCTCCTAATTATTTCTCTAATTCCTCTTCATCTGGAAAGTTCTCCCTTTTCATTTTTAATACTAACAATTGGATTTTCTGCTTTCCTTTTTCTAATCAAATTATTCTAATCAAATTTTATCTATTATGTTGGCTTTTTCATAAACCAACTCTTAGTTTTGTTTATTAATTCAATAGTTTTCATACTTTCTAATTTTATTTATTTCTCCTTTTGTTTTCAGAATTTCAAATTTAATTGGGGATTTTTAATTTGTTTTTTTTCCCCTAGCTTTTTTAGTTGCATGCCCAATTCATTGATCTTCTCTTTCTCTATTTTATGCATGTAAGCATCTAGAAATATAAAACTTCCCCTAAGAACTGCTTTGGCTACATCCCATACATTTTGGTATGTTTTCTTATTATTGCCATTCTCTTTGATGAAATTATCAGTTGTGTCTATAATTTGTTGTTTCACCCACTCATTCTTTAGGATTAAATTATTTAATTTCCAATATATAGTTTTTAAATTTTTAGTCTTTTTTCTCCTGGCCTTTTATTGCATGTAATTTTTATTACATCATGATCTGAAAAGAATTTTTTACTATTTCTGTCTTTCTGCATTTGATTTTGAGGTTTTTGTGCCCTAATATATGGTCAATTTTTGTATAGGCTCCATGTGCTGCTGAGAAAAAAGCATATTCCTTTCTGTCTCTGTTCAATTTCTCTAAAGGTCTATCATACCTAACTTTTGGAGAATCCTATTTATCTCCTTAATTTCTTTCTTATTTATTTCGTGGGTCAATTTATCTAATTTTGAGAGAGCAAGGTTGAGATACTTCACTAGTATAGTTCTGATGTCTAATTTTTCTTGCAGCTCTTTTAACTTCTCTAGGAATTTGAATACTATACTACTTGGTGCATATATTTTTAGTATTGATATTACTTCATTATTTATGATACCCTTTAGCAAGATGTAGTTTCCTTCCTTATATCTTTTAGTTAAATTTATTTTTGCTTTTGCTTAATTTGCTATCAGGATTGCTCCCCTTCTTTTTTTATTCAGCTGAAGAATAATAGATTCTGCTCCAGCATTTTACCTTTACTCTGTATGTATCAATCTGCTTTAAATGTGCTTCTTGTAAACAACATGTTGTAGAATCCTGGCTTTTAATCCAGTGTACAATCCACTTCTGTTTTATGAGAGAGTTCATCCCATTCATATTCACAGTTAAAATTACTAACTCTGTATTTCCTACCATCTTATTTTCTCCAACCTATACTTTTCTTTTTCCTTTTTTCCCTTTCTCTTCTCCCCAGTATTTTGCTTCTGACTACCACTTCCCTCAAACAGCCCTCCCCTTTTATAACCCTTCTCCCTTTCTTATAACTTTCCCCTTCTATTTTTGTTCTGTTTTCTATTAGCTTCCTCATTTCCTTTCCCCTTTCCCCTCCTACTTCCTTGTAGAGTGAGGCAAGTTTCTCTGTGAAGCTAAATATATCTGATATTCTCTCTTTGAGCCAAATCTGATGAGAGTAAGATTCACATAATGCTCACCTCCCCCCTTCTTTTCCTTAAATGCAATAGGTCTTTTTTGCCTCTTTATGAGATGTAATTTACCCCATTTTAATTCATTTTCTTCTTCCAGTATAATCTCTTTTCTACTTCGAGGTTCTTTTTTATATCATCACAATAAATCAAATTATACTTAGAGAGTATAAGTACCCATTACAGAGATATGGATCTCAAGAGTTAAACATATCATCTTCCCATATAGGGATATAAACTTTTTAACTTTCAAAAGAAAGTTATATTTCTTTTCAGTTTTACCTTTTTATGCTTCTCTTGAGTTCTGTATTTGAAGATCCAATTTTCTGTTCAGCCCTAGTCTTTTCATTAGAAATAAATGAAATTTACCTCCATCTTTTACCCTGAAAGATAATGCTTTTTTCCCCTGGATAGTTGATTCTTGACTACAATCCAAATTCCTTTGGCTTTCAGAATATCAGATTCCAGGGCTTTTGATCCTTTAACGTGGAAGCTGCTAGGTCCTGGGTAATCCTGATTATACCTCCTCGATATTTGAATTGTTTCTTTCTGGCTGCTTGCAATATTTTCTCCTTGATCTGATTATTCTGAAATTTAGCTACAGTATTCCTTGGAGTTTTCATTTTGGGGTCTCTTTCAGGAGGTGATAGGCAAATTCTTTCAATAACAACTTTATCCTCTGGTTCTAGGACATCAGGGCAGTTTTCCTTGAGGATTTCTTGAAAGATGATGTCTTGGATCTTTTTTCATCATAGTTTTCAGATAGTCCAATAATTCTTAGATTGTCTGTCTTGGATCTATTTTTCAGGTCGGATGTTTTTCCAATGAGGTATTTTATGTTTTCTTCTTGAAGTTTCATTGAGTCATTTGCTTCCATTTGTTCAATTCTAATTTTTAGTGAATTATTTTCTTCAGTTAGCATTTTTATTTTCTTTTGCATTTGGTTAATTGAACTTTTAAATGAGGTGTTTTGTTCATTGGATTTTTTTCCATTTCACAAATTCTGTTTTTTAGCCAGTTGGTTTCTTTTTCAAGTCTACTTTACAAAGAATTATATGCTTTTTCCATTTTGTGAAATCTATTTTGTAAAGAATTATATGATTTTTCCATTTTACTAAATCTATTTTTAAGGAGTTTTTTCAGATAATTTCTGAGTTTCCTTTTCCAAACTCTTTTGCAAAGTTTTCATTTCCTTTCCCCATTTTTATTCTAGCTTTCTTTTAATAACCTTTTGGAATTCTTCCAAGAGAGCCTTGAGAGATGGGCTCCAATTCATATCACCCTTTGGAGCTTCATCTGGAGATGATTTGCCTTTAGCATTCTCAAGATTTGAGGTCTGTTCTCTGTCTCCATAAAAGCTATCTATGGTTAGAGTTCTTTTTTCTTTTTTACTCATTTTTAAAGGTTGTGGTCTGCTCTTAGGGCAAAGGAGCGATTGTCCCAAGCTTCCTTTATAGTTGACAGTGGCTTTAAGCTGTCCTGGGCTGGTGCCACTGACTTCCTTTGGTGCTGGATGTCCATGGCCAAGACCTATGTTATTCTAGGATTCAGAGGCTCTCTATTTGCCTTTTGTATTGCATTGGATGTCTCACAGATAATCTGCTGATCCACTGGTTTCTGAACCAGGACAGAGTAGCCAGTGCTGCTTGGCTGCCTCCCTCCTCCCTCTATCTCCATTGAAACAGACATTTTCTGAAGTTTTTCCAAAATATGTTCTGCTCGAAATTTGTTACATTCCAAATATTTGTGGGTTCTGTCACTCCAAAACCAGTTCGGAGGCTTGATCAGGTGTTGATCTGTGGGGTGCCAGGAAGAGCACAGATAAAGACTTCTCTACTCTCCACATCTTGGCTCCTAGTGTCTCTTCTTATTCTATCACCAAAACTGCTACTGGATTTTTAGGCATGTGGGACATCATTCACTCACTTAGCCACTTTAATGGAGCATGCACTGTGTAAATTTGAAGTGATGGGAAGACTTCTGAAAAGAGTTGCTTTGTAAGCAGTTAAGGATTCTGAATGGAGGTTGTGAATAGAGATACAGTTTGAGGAGTTGTCAATGTAGTTGTGATACTTGAAACAATAGGAGAGAGTCAGTTCACTGACCAATACAGTATTGAAAGGAAAGAGCAGAATAAGGACTATGCTTTGGGGACCAGCTAATTAGAGATTGAGACAAAGTGGAAATTTGAACAAGAAGACAAAGAAGGAGCAGTCAGAGGTGTAAGGTTCAAATGCTCACAGCTAACTAATTATCCCATAATTCCTATGTAGCATATAGAATCTCCATTAATAAAGAAGAAACGTTATATATGGAAAAGTAGGATGATTCCCTTGAGTTACAGTGCTTCATAATTGTTTGGTTTATTAAATAAACATAAAGTGATAGAGTAACTTAATATTTTGAAAAGCCTTTAATAGTTGAGGGATACTTAATAATGAAAAACAGGACACTAAAACAACAAAAGAATTAATTTAATTATCTTCCTTGCCTGGCAGACATCACAAAAAACTTAAAAACTTAGAATTGAAACTTCCAGTAAATAGTTCTATTTATTAGACAACTCAAATGTCAGCAGATTTTCCTATTTGTGGCAATATACATAATAGTCAGGGATACTTTTGCATAGAGGTTATATCCCCTAGATGGTAAGAAGACTTAGTTCTGTATTAAACTACAGCAAGGACTGACTCTGTGATTCTGGTTTCAGTCTCTTTTTTTTTCTCAAAAAGTTAGAAGCAGCCCGAAGGGGAGGTAACCACCTCATTCTCCTGAACCTAACTTGATTATTGGAAATGAAAAAGACTTTAAAATCAAGGACAATCTTTCCAAAATGCTCAGTATTTCCAGGAGGTGTTCCAGTCAAGCACTAACTAAACCTGCCTGGTTTGTGTCTGTTATGGGGGATAACTGTTGACAAATAGACCCAATGCTGAGAGAAGAATGTATTAAAAGAATATCTATTTATTATTAGAAAGTTTATCATCTAAGAGAGACTGAAAAATTAAGACCTGGAAGGTGTCTGAAAGAAGAGTTTCGAAACTTCTTTTGCTACAGGAAATACAGGAGAGAAAGCTGTGATGATGAATCCACTTTTAGTGTTGGAGATTTGTTTTTAATGATTTGGTATTATTAAGAACCAATGTGTCCCCTTTTATGGGACTAATTAAATATTTTTGTCCTTAGGCCCTAAACAAATTATAGTTAAAGTGAAATTCATTATTTGAACATCAATTCTCATGTATCTTGTTCAAAAAGAACATTTGGTTAACTTCTTACACTGTGTCCTGAAGGCACTGTAATTGTCAACTTTGATGAACCATAATTAGGCATTGCTTTATGGCAAAAGAACCAAATCTGCCTAATATATTAAAGTAGATGACTCATTCCTGGGAAAGAAGAGAAAAAAAAAGGAAATTTAAAATTCTTTTTTATATTTCTTTAAAAAACAGATTGCATTATTATCTTTTGTTTTTATATCACCTATATATTTCAATGTATTACTCTCTCCCCCTTCTGGAGTTATTCCTTAAAAAAAAAAGGATTAAAACCCCCACCTAACTTAGCAATAAATAAATAAATATATGTGTGTATATATCTATCTATATCTATCTATCTATCTATCTATCTATCTATCTATATGTATGTATATATATATATAGATAGATAGAGATAGATATATAGATAGATTGACATAGATGTGTATGTGTATATGTATAGTTGTATATGTCTCTCTCTCTCTCTCTCTATTTTTACAATATATGCAGTATTATGTGCACACAATGCCCACAATTGTCAAAATGTATCTTCTTTGGAACCAAGCTCGATCATCATATTTTCTTAGCATTTGGTATCAATTGTTTTGTTTTTCTTGTTCTCTCCAAGTTATACTGTTGTATTCTCTCTCTCTCTCTCTCTCTCTCTTTCTCTCTCTCTCTCTCTCTCTCTCTCTCTCTTCTCTCTCTCTCTCTCTCTCCTCTCTCTCTCTCTCTCTCTCTCTCTCTCTCTCTCTCTTTCTCTCTCTCTCTCCCTTCTTCCTTCACTCTTTGGCTTGCCTCCTCTCTCCCCTCCTCCCTTTTTCTCTTTTTCACTGTCTGTCTCTCCCCTTTCCCCCTCCCCAGCACATGCACATATAGCTGCATTTATTTATGTATTCCATGCCTGGAGTGCACTCTTTTTTTTAATACTTCCCTTCCCTTCCCTTCCTCTCCTGACACTGATTTTCCTTGTTTCTTTTAAGTGCCAACCAAAATCTCATCTTTTACAGGAAAACTTTTCTATCCCCTCTTAATCCTAGTGTCTACCCTATGTGAATTATTTCCTATTTTTCCTGCATATAAATTGCTTTGCATTTGTTTCATATTGTCTCTTTCATTAGATTGAAAGCTTTTTTTTAGGGCAGGGACTTCTTTTGTATTCCCAGTTATTAGTGCGGTACCTGGCAAATAGTAGGTATTTCTTAGATTTATTGATTGATTGTTATATACATAAATATAGAAGAGTTTCAAAGAAACATTTCATACAGAATTTATATATATATGTACATACATATATATGTGTGTTTGTGTAAGTGTATATACACACATACATACCTAGATATATAGAATGAGTTTTTCTAGTTTCACATACTTTGTTTTGTATCAATTAATGTGTCTTCTGTTACTTTTTATTCATTATATTAGGCATTTATTATAATACAGTAATATTCCATTTCATCTATGTACCACAATCTATTTATCCATTCTCCAATTGATAAGATCTACTGTATTTTTAGTTTTTTATTACCACAGAAAATATTGCTATAAATGTTTGGGTGTATATATAACCTTTCTTTTTGTCAATGACTTTCTTTGCTTTGAGGTAGTAAGTGGTATGGTAGAGAGAATGCTGAACCTGAAGTCAGGAAGACGAATTCAATTCCAACCTTGGACATTTAAAATATTTTGTGCAATATGTTGTAAGATGTTGGCCTAAGCCTAATTTCTGCCAGACTTTTCCAGCTTACTCAGCAGTTTTTATTAGATAAGGAGTTTTTCATAAGTAATTTATTTAGCAATGCAAGCAGTTTATATTCATTTCCCAGTGTTCTTTCTTTGGGTGTAGCTGCTTCTGTCCATCCTTGATCAATTGAAACTGAATTAGCTCTCTTTATCGAAGAGATCCACTTCCATCAGAATACATCCTCAAACAATATCGTTGTTGAGGTATATAATGATCTCCTGGTTCTGCTCATTTCACTTAGCATCAGTTCATGTAAGTCTCACCAGTTCTCTCTGTATTCATCCTGCTGGTCATTCCTTACAGAACAATAATATTCCATAACATTCATATACCACAATTTACTCAACCATTCTCCAATTGATGAGCATCCATTCATTTTCCACCTTCTAGCTACTACAAACAGGGATGCCACAAACATTTTGGCACATACAGGTCCCTTTCCCTCTTTGGGGTATAAGCCCAGCAGAAACACTGCTGGATCAAAGGGTATGCACAGTTTGATAACTTTTTGAGCATAGTTCCAAATTGCTCTCCAAAATGGCTGGATATGTTCACAATTCCACCAACAATGTATCAGTGTCCCTGTTTAATGCATGGATAATTTTTCAGCATTGACCCTTACAAAACCTTTTGTTCCAAGTTTTCCCTCTTCCCCCCACCCTCTCCCTGAGATGGCAGGTAGACCAATACATGTTAAATATGTTAAAGTATATGTTAAACACAATATATGTATATATGTCCAAACAGTTATTTTGCTGCACAAGAAAAATTGGACTTAGAAATAAGATAAAAATAACCTGAGAAGGAAATCAAAAATACAAGAGGACAATAACAGAAGGAGTGGAAATGCTATGTTGTTCCCATTTCCCAGAGTTCTTTCACTGGGTGTGGCTGGTTCTCTTCATTATTGAACAAATGGAACTGATTTGGTTCATCTCATTGTTGAAGAGAGCCATGTCCATCAGAATTGATCATCATAGACTATTGTTGAAGTATATAATGATCTACTGGTCCTGCTCATTTCAGTTAGCATTAGTTCATGTAAGTCTTCCCAGGCCTTTTGGAAGTCTCCTGCTGGTCATTTCTTACAGAATAATAATATTCCATAACATTCATATACCACAACTTATTCAGTCATTCTCCAATTGATGGGCATCCATTCAATTTCCAGTTTCTAGACACCACAAACAGGGCTGCCACAAACATTTTTGCATATACAGGCCCCTTTCCCTTCTTTAAGCTCTCTTTGGGATATAAGCCCAGCAGTAATACTGCTGAATCAAAGGGTATGCACAGTTTGATAACTTTTTGAACATACTTCCAAATTGCTCTCCAGAATGGTTGGATGCATTCACAATTCCACCAACAATGTATCAGAGTCCCAATTTTCCCACATCCCCTCCAACATTACCTTTTTCTGTCATCCTAGCCAATCTGAGAGGTGTATAGTAGTATCTCAGAATTGTCTCAATTTGCATTTCTCTGATTAATAATGATTTGGAGCATCTTTTCATATGAATACCAGATATTTTTGATGATTGCTGTTTTATAATATAATTTGGGATTTAGAAGTACTATACACATCATACCTTACTTTTTTTTGGTAATTTCCTTTAGTAATTTAGATATTTTATTTTTCCAAATAAACTGTGTTATTATTTTATCAAATTCTATCAGGTATCCCCTTGGTTAATTGAGTTGGTGTAGTATTAAATTAGACTTTTTTGGGGGATAGTATTATTTTTATTATACTGGCATGGCTTAGCCATAGACATTAATTATTCTTCCAACTATTTAAGTTATTCTTTATTTCTTTAAGGAGCACTGTATAAATGCATTTCTACAAGGTTTTTTTGTGTTTTGGTAGATCACCAGATATGTTGTACATTTTCTATTTATTTTTAATGAGATTTTCTTTTCTTTTATTACTTTTTGTATTTTGTTGTAATTACATAGAAATATAGAAATTCAACTTTGCTGAGGTTACTAATTGTCTCAGTATCTTTGCTGAGTCTCTAGGCTTTTCTAGGTAAAACAACATATTATCAGCTAAAAGGGATATTTTTGTTTCCCCTTTACGCACACACACCCCTCTATTTCTTTCTCTTGTCTTATTGTTATTTCTTGTATTTCTAGAACTATATCAAGTAATAGTGGAGAGAGTAGACAACTTTGCTTTACTTCTTATTGACAAAAATTCTAGTGTCTTTTTATTATATATGAATAATAATAATAATAGCTAACATTTCTATAGCACCTACTATGTGCCAGACACTGTGCCAAATAAGGACCATATGGCTAGTTTAAGGGTGTGAGATCACATTTGAATTCAGGTCTTTCTAATTCTAGACCTAATACTCTATTTATTAGGTCACTTAGTTGCCTTTATGATGTTTGCTTTTGGTTTTAAAAGTTTTTTTTTTTTAATGACATTTGAAAAGGTTTTTCTATGTCTAGAGCTTGTAGAATTTTTGGTATAAAAATTGTGCTTTGTCAAAGCCTTTTTCCTGCATCCATTGAGATGATAATGTGGCTTTGAATATTTTGAATTTTAATATGCTTATGCTTTTTTCCTAATGTTAAATAATGTTTGTACCCTTGGTATAAACTCTATTGGGTCATAATGAATGATTTCTTGTATAAATCTTTGTAGTGTCTTTGACAGAATTTTGTTTATAATTTTTGAGTCAACGTTTGTTAATTATATTGGCCTATACTTTTCTTTCTGTGTTTTTTCTTTCCTTTGTTTAGGCATGAGGATTATATTTGTCTCATGAAAGGACTCTGGGAGGTCTTGTCTTTCACAATTTTTGAGATTAAAAAATGTGTGAAGTATTGGTAATAACTATTCTTTAAAAGTTTGATAGAATTTTCCAGTGAATCATCAGGAGCAGTAGTTGTTTTCTTTGGTAGCTCATAGCTAAGTCTAGTTCCTTTTCTGAGATTGTATTATTGAAGATATTTATTTGATTTTCTAATATTTTGAGTGTTTTGTATTTTTGAAGATAGCCCTCTATTACCTTTTGTTTCCAGTTGTGTTAGCATATGCCTGTGCATAATATGTTCTGCTTGTTCTTTTTTTCTTGTTGTTATTTATTTTGGTTCTGATATGATTTCACCTTGTTCAAATGCTATTTTAATAATTTGATTTCTTGCTCTCTTCTTTGTAATCAGATTAGCTAGGGATTTATTGGTTGTCTTTGCACAAAATCATCTTTTAGTTTTATCATTTCAGTGGTTTTTTTTTGTTTCTAATTTATCCAATTCCCCTATAATTTTTAATATCTTCTCTTTTGTGCTTAATTTAGGTTTATTTGTTGACTTTGTAGTTTAAAAAATACATATTCAGTTCACTAATTGTTTATTTTTTTTAACGTATTCTTTTAAGGATATGATTTTTCCCTTGAGGATTGCGATAGCTACATCCAAGAAATTTTGGTATGTTACTTCCTTATTATTTTCTTTTCTCTGGCTATACGGAGGTAGATCAGAAAGCTGCCACTCTTGTGCTATTGAGTTATCTGGCCCAATGGGCTTTTGTTCTTAAGGGCTCTGGATATTTTTTGAGGCCTCGGCAAACTTCTACTATATGGAACCACGGTATCTATGACAATGGAAAGAGAGAGAGAGAAAGGACCATAATGTGGGGCTGATTTTGTTTGAATCCTTGGATTTGCAGGTGAAACCTTGATACCTATAGTATAGGAAGTAGGAGAAGGGTTCTGGGTGAGCTCTGGGTCAGTGAGCAATAGTAGATTATTGTTGTTGCTGTTTAACTTTTTTGGATTCTGGGTGTCTTAGATCATGGAGACAGTTGAAGTTGCATTACTGTGGCACATAATTTCTGTTTTGGAGCAGTTTGAGAGGTTATGGGGATCAGAGAAAATTTCTGGTTCTCTATCTTTTTATTCACATGACTAGACATGGAGTATTGAATGTGAAGAACAGGATGTAGGCCAGGATGGCTAGACCACAGAGAGCTTGGAATGCAGCGATATGTTAAAGGACTAGAGAGTTAAGAAGGTTATAAAGCACTGTAAATGAAAAACAGATGTTTTTGTTGATCCTAATGGTAACAGGGAGCCTTGTCAAATGAGATAATATTTGTAAAACATTTAGCACAGTGCTTGGCACAGAGTAGTTGCTTAATAAATGGTTATTCCTTTGCCCTTATTCCACTTCTCCTTCGGTGTTTATTGAGTAGTGGAATGACATGAGCAGATTCTATTTTAACAAAATCACTTTGGCAGCCGCATGGAGGATGGATTAGAGTATGGAAATTCTTAAGGCAATGACACTAATTAGAAGACTATTACAATAATCCAGGTGAGAGGTGGTAAGAGTTTGAACTAGGGAGAAAAGAGAAAAGTCAAGGATACTTGAGTGACTGGAAGAAGATGGTGCCCTCATTAATTTTGGGGGAACTTTGGAGGAAGTATGGAGGGGGAAAGATAATGAATTCTATTTTGAACATGCTGTGTTTGAGATGCTTATGGGACATCCAGTTCAAAGGATTTAATAGCTTAGTGATCCACATCTGGAAGTCAGGAGAAAGAGTAGGGCTGGAGAAATAGATCTGGGAATCATTTATGTAGAGATAATGATTGAACCCATGCCAGCTAATGAGATCAACGAATGAGAGAGTTAGAAAGGGAAAAGAGAAGAGGATTTAGGATAGATCCTTGGGGAGTACCCACATGAATGGATGATGATTTAGTGAAAGAGACTAAGAAGACAGAAAAGAGAATCAAGAACAAGGCAAGTCACGAATCTCAAGTGAAGAGAATATCCAGGAGAAGACAGTAAATATTGTTGAATACTGCTTAGCTTCTAAACTTTGCTTAAGAATTCACTCCCTAGTCATAGTTGTGAAAGATACTATATCTAGTTCTCTTTTCATTCTTTTTTGTGGGTGATGATCCTTAATATTCAGGTCAATGTACTTAGTTTGAATTTATTATGGTATATGTTGGTTTAAACTTAGTTTCTTCCAGGCCACTTGTTTATACTTGTAATTTTAAAATTGACTTCTTGTTTCTACTAAAGTACTTTGGCTTTTAAAAAAATATCATAGCAATTAATACCCATGGGTAAATGATGTAATTGAATTTCCACACTTTACATTTTTATATCCCAGCACATTGACAACTTTGTAACTCAGACAAAAAAAACCCTCAAATCATTTAATAGCATCTTAATTCATAAATCTGTCAGGTTCTGCCTCTGGTGGCAAAGGAGATGAAATAAAGAATCTAGGTTCTTTTTGGCCATGATTTATTTGGAATGCAACCTGAATCCCAAAGCTCATTGGTACACTAGGAACTTGTTCTTCATAAATGGAAATCAGTACCCTGTGCTTGAATGAGAGACAGGGAAGAATTGATGAGATGGGAAGAGAAGAGATCTCTTCAGCCTTCTTCAAGAATTCTTTGAATCTCTGCAGTCATTTCAGGGGTTTCTGGCTTCCATCTTCCAAAGAGAAGGTAGAAAATGCCAGTACCAAATCAAGTGGCAGAATGACTGGGGAAAGAAGCGTTCAGTTAGAAGAGCAAGAACTCTCTGGCATGTCGCTATACTAAGACTGGTATACTAGAAACTTTGGGGAACTTCCCCTTGGGTGAGCTCTAGGAATAGAGATAATCTTCTATAGGAAGAGAAAGAATTCTAGATCCCTCAAGAAGTTACAGGGCATTGATCTTTATCAGTGAGGAAAAAATCTCATAACAATGGAGTTTAAGACTTGACTTAGAAATGAGCAGAACCAGGAGATCATTATACACTTCAACAACGATATTGTATGAGGACATATTTTGATGGAAGTGGATTTCTTTGACAAAGAGACCTGAGTTTCAATTGATAAATGACGGACAAAAGCAGCTACACCCAAAGAAAGAACACTGGGAAACGAATGTAAACTATCTGCATTTTTGTTTTTCTTCCCGGATTATTTATACCTTCTGAATCCAATTCTCCCTACGCAACAAGAGAACTGTTCGGTTCTGCAAACATATATTGTATCTAGGATATACTGCAACATATCCAACATATAAAGGACTGCTTGCCATCTAGGGGAGGGGGTGGAGGGAGGGAGGGGGAAAAAAATCGGAACAGAAACGAGTGTCAATATAATGTAATTATTAAATAAAAAATTAAAAAAAAAAAGACTTGACTTAAAGGATATGCTAGAACAACTAACAAAATAAAAACAAAATACCATTTCTGATAGTCAGTTGCTATCATTTGCCTCTTGTTTTTAGACCTCTCTGAGAAATATAGGGGTCACATGTGGCAGGTTGACTATGACCTGGACCTTGCCACCTTGCTCCTGCCTGGTATCTCTATGTTGTCCTTTTTGTCCTTTTCAGGAAACTTTTGTGACTCGTGCTTATACAAATGTACAAGGCTTCCTTTGGTCAATTCCTAGTGTCTCCCTATTTTTGAAATTTAGAAATGGGAAACCAATTTGATATATATGAACAAAAGAACCTCCCCCCAAACAAACAAACAAATATAGATTTTGTCTGGGATAATAGAATTACCCTGGTGTAGAGGTAATTCTTGGAGCCCTCACAACAACTAGAAAGAGGGAAACCTTGCTGAAGCCTGAACACATTAGCATGAGAACAGCTACATCCGAAGTCTCATGCATTCCCTTCTCCCTCCTCCAAGTTAGACTTTGAGCCTTGTTTGTTCGAGTTAAAATTTCAAACTACTATTAGAGATGAGGACACTGTTAAACAATGTGTTTAAATGAAATCTTGTCTGTAGTGGTGTTTGAAATAGTTTCCTTGTTTCAAGTTTCCCACAGATAGTGTTTTTTTCTTTTTAAAAATGGTATTCTGCTGTAGAAATATTTTAAAAAGCAGTTTGACTGCTCTTAACTGAAGAAAAAGCTTAGGATTTTTTTTATACCATTTTGGATTGTAGAAAGATTAGAAGGAAAAATTAGGAGTTTATGTATATTTTTTAATCCATATATCCTTTTTATAAAAAAAAAAAAACTTCCACAAGAAATAAAATTAAATGCTTCAGAAACTAAAACGTGTGTGTGGATGAACATTTGCTTCTTGTAGCAACAACTAAAAATAACCTTTCCATTTCATCTTTGAACTGATATTAATGAAAAACTTTACCCAGAGCATGCAGTTCTTAATTTTGTCGTTGAGTTTCAGAATGTCTGACTAGGAGGAAGGCTCTGTGATTATATTAGTGCTATGCCATCCTGATTGGATTTAGCATTCTGCCAGCCCAAATTTGGCCTCTCTCAAAAGGTCATCAGGGCATGTGGATGTAGTACATATTATGTGTAATATGATGGTGTGGAAATTACTTATTTTACTTTTTAAAGTCTAAATCACACTGGATTAGAAGCTCCTTAAAGTAAGGGACATATTGGTTTTGGGAACATAAGAGTTAAGGCTGAAAAGTACTTTAGAAACTATGTTGCCTACTTGTTTTCCTAATGCAGAAAATGAGATCCAGAGAAGGTTTTCATCTCTATATCTTTACCTATATAGCGTAGTGGCTTCTGTGTAGTAGGCACTTGAAAATATATTGGTTTGGCTTGAATTGAATTGATTTGGCTATATCTATATCAATGTTTACTTGTAGGACTTAAAGAAGGTTGATAAAGCAGAGTGCTTTAAAAGGAGGTTCTGTATCTGGTAGTCAGATAAACATGCATTAAAATCCTTCTATATACCCAGGACTGTACAAAGTATCGGGGATTCAAATACAAAAACAATCCTTGCTCTCAAGGAGTTAACAATCTAAAGAAAGAAGATAATATAAAAAGAAGCTGAAGATTATGGGGGGGGGAGGGATGAGAGTGGAGAGTACTCAGTGGCAACAGAGCTTGCTGAAATCCTGCAACTGCATGAGAAATGAAGAGAGGACTGATCTGGATGCTATCCTTGAATTGAAGAACTGGGAGTTGCTCCCCATATCTGCTTTCTGACTTCTCTAATCAGTTAGAGGCAAGATGGGAGATGGACTCAGGGGTAGGGAGGACTGAGAAGGTGGAAGTTTCAGATTCTAAGTCATTGACATTAAATTCTATCTTACCAGCTCCTTCTACTGAAAAGTAAGTCAATGAAGATATAGAAGCATCCTAGAGGTCTTACTCCAAATTGGAAATAGGGTTATTTTCTTTTTCTTTGACTTTTTATCTAATTGCTTTCACTCACTTCTGAGCAACTGCAGTTTGTTAATAATCATCTTTGCAAAATGTGAGGCTTCTAATCCATTTGTTTTGAATCTTACTGTATACAAATCTAAACAACAACTTCTTTTGTCAGATGTTTACATTTTTCATTCATGTGCACAAAAAAAGAGTATAGGAAACTTTTCTCCAGCTTTCCAGATTATTTCCTTTTAGCCAGATGACCACAATGGAAAACACTGAAACAGAGAATAAGATACGAGGAATAGCATATCTGGAGGAGACAAGGTGATGGACCACTCTTTAAAACAGCAAAGAAGATGACTAAAATGGAAAGAGTGTGACAAATCAAATTTTTAGTGGATTGAAAACAGATCTTTTCCAGAAGTTATGCTATTTCCATTGGGTGATGAGTTTAAGTTCCACAAACTTTTTGATACAAAACTGTCCCTTGAAAATGTTGCCTGGTGGAATTCTTCAGCTTTCCATACTTGTTCTGTGCTCAAGGGAGAATGTTTATGGGGTGCTAAAATACACTTAAACCATAGTTCTTGGACCGTAAAAGAAAATCATTTTAAGAAGTCCTAAGTTATTGATGCCAAGTTCTTCCTCAAAGACTCACATCAACCATTTCTATAAATAGATCTCATTTGGAGTCCTGAGCTATGACTATTTGAGTCTGAGGGCTTTATTTTTTCCCTCGTTTCCTCTCTGGTCTTTCTTGTGACTTTTGTTTTCAAGGAAGTATACCAGAGATGTCAGTCTTCTAGCAGATAAATTAATTCACTTGCCTTTTCTTTCCCATTGCATTCTTACTAAGAAGTTCTTTGAAGAGCTTTCCTAGGCTAATGTTGCTCAGACAATCTATCCATCAATCAATAAGCATTTATTCAACACCTCCTACATACTAGTTGTTGTGTTAGGAGTAGGAATACAAGTGCCAACATATGAAACAGTTACTACTCTGAAAGCTTTTACATTTTAAAGAGAAAGACAATACATATATGAATGTATCCAGAATAAGTATAAAATGAATAAAAGTAGTATATACAAAGTAGTTAGATAGAAGGTAGTTTTGGAGGTGAGGTACTAACAGTAGAGGGAATCAAGAAAGGCTTCATATAGCAGATGGTGTTTGAGCTGTAGTTTAAAGGAAGAAAGGGATTCTGTGAGGTAGATGTAAAGAGGGATTACACTATGTGTGGGCGATGGCTTTTAAGAAGGCTCAGGGACAAAAGATGGAACATTTTACATAAGGAAATGAGGAAAAGACAGTTTGGATGGATTGAAGAGTGTTGGGAATCATGATCAATGAGGATGGAAAGGTTGCTTGGGTCCTAGCAGTGAAGGTCTTTTTTTTCTTCCTTTTTTAAAATTTTATAATAACTTTTTATTGACAGAGTGAAGGTCTTTAAAAGCTAAATTGAGGAGTTTACATTATTTCTACACAATAGCGAGCCACTGGAGTTTGTTGAATAGGTAAATGAAATGGTGAAATGTGTGTTTAAGGAAAAATATTTAGGCAGCAATGTGTATGATGAACAGGAGCTAGGACATCCTGGAGGCAGGCAGATTGATTAGGAAGCTGTTGCAATAATCTAGGCAAGAACTAATGTGAATTTTCTCTATCCACACTGTTCAAGTGATAGTTGTGGAAATAGAGAGAAATGGTTGGCTATGAAAGATTTTATGAAGGTATAAATGACAAAAATTGTCAACTGATTGAGTATATGGGGTGAAGTACAGTAAAAAGTTAATGATAATACCAAAATTATAAACTCAAGACATTGGAAGGCTGGTGTTTACTTCAGCAGAATTAGGGAAGTTTGGGAGAGAAGAGGGTTTAGAGAGAAAGATAACTGACATAATGAGTAAGAAATATCTCTGCAATATCCAGCATTAGTGAAGTGGAATGAAGCTCAGAAGAGACTGAGCCCCAGTTATATTGATCTGGGAACCATTTGTACAGAAGTGATAGTTACATTCATGGGATCTGATAAGGTTACTAAGAGAGAGAATGTATAGAGACTAAAGAAGAGGGCCTAGAATAGAACCTTGTAGCATACATAGTCTTAGTTAAGTGACATGATATGGCTGCTGAACTAGCAAGTTTGATGGAAAAGGAGCAGTCAGAGAATTAGGAAGCAGACCTGGAGAAAATGTCATGAAAATACAGAGAGGATGGAATTTTCAGGTTAAAAGAATGATCAGTATCTAAAGCACTAGGGATGTTGAAAGAAGAATGATAAATGAAAAGAGTTTTGGCATATATATATATTTAGCGGAAATATAGAGGACTCTCTCTCATCATGGGTGCAGATCAGTGCCCTGTACTTTGTGACTTAGTTGAAAAGAATGTAAGAAAGAAGAGCTCTTCTCTCTTCAGACTCGTTGGAGTCTCTGGAGTCTCTTTGGGTGCTTCTGGCTTCCAGCTTCAATCCAAAAGATGAGTGATGTCAACCCCATTTCAGGCTTTTGAAGGAAGAATAAAAATCTGGAAAGAAAATGGCATGAGAGGAAACAACAATTTCTACAAGCTATCTCTAGCTTGCTACATGAGGGACTTTGAGGAGTTTCCTCTTTGGCGGAAATGTGGGACTTTTTCTCTTGATTCAGCTGAATTATCATCTAATGAAAGAGCTCCTTCACTCTATTGTTGGGTAGATATTCTTCCAGGCGTACTTTCTCTTATTTCTGTTACTTTGCAATTTATCATGTGTTTTCATTGTGGAACTGGTTATTTTCTGGGAAGACAGTCAATCTTTAGATATAAAACTTGGGTCTTCTTTTCCTTGTTAAGAAATAGTGATTTGAAATTTAGCTTGAAGTTGAAAACCACAACCCCTAGACTAACAATTTTTTAGGGAGCAGATAGTTGACTGCTATAAAACCTATTACCGGTGAAACTTCATGTTTTAATTTTACCAAGGGGTATGGGAGTCTCAAGGATCTAGATCATGTAATTGATTCGATGAGACCAATATCTCCACTGTGATCGTGGAGCTTTGGAACTATAGTTAGCTTGTAGCAATATTGATTTTTTCACTACAGTTGACTCACAGAGTAGGCTTCAGCTATCATCATGATTCAACCCCTCATTTGCCTTCTGACCATTTCTACTATTTCTAGCCTCATTCCCCACAAGGTTTCACCAAGGCTCCCCTGCATGCCTTTTAAAAACTACATTCTGGTGCATAATTTATTCTTGTGGTAGGAATGTCCCCAAAGCTCAGAACAAAAGAAATGGAGACATCAAATACTGCAGAGCTTGAGGTGTTTATTCAACTGTGGATCTGAACTGGAATGTCACACTGTAAAAACTCCAAGCTCAACAGTCATGTTCATTGGACCAATAAACAGGATAAGCCCTGAACTCGGGAACTGAATGTTTCCATTTCCTCATAACCTTGAACCCTAGGCTTGTCCCGTGATTATGACTCAGGATCTTTCTTTTTCTTTCTGGCTTCCTTTCAATCTCTGCTAAAACCCCATCTTTGATAAGATGCCTTTCCCAGCCATCCTAAATACTTGTATCTTCCCTCTGAGATTACCTTCTGTCTCCTCTGTAAATATCCTGTATGTACATAGTTGAATGTATATAGTATCCTCCACTAGACCAGCTCACATTACAATCTGAGTTCCTTGGAAGTAGGGACTAACTAGTATGTAATCCTGGGCAAGTCACTGAATCCTGATTGCCTCACTAACAAAACAAAACAAAAAACCAAACAAAACTGTTTTTTTTTAAAAAAAAAACTTTTTTTGCCTCCCTAATACTTAGTTACTGATAGAAACTAAGCCTTTAAATTGTTTGTTGCTTGCTTTCTATTTTCTTCCCCCATCAAAAAATAAAAAAAAGCCCATCTATCCCTAAACCAAAAACTTTGTGGAAGGTTGATAAATAAAACATACAAAGAAATCTTTAAAATATCACTTTTAATTTGCTTTGTTCTTTTTTTTTAATGATGTGATTCTTTGTTTCAAGTAATAGCTTTTTAATTTTCAAAATACATGCAAATAACCTTCAAAATCCACTCTTGCAAAATTTTGTGTTCCAAATTTTTCTCTCTCTCCTGTCCCCACCCTTCTTTCCTGGACAGCAGGCAAGCCAATATAGGCCAAATATGTGCAATTCTTCTAGACATTCCCACATCTACCATGCTGCACAAGAAAAATCAGGTCAAAAGGGAAAGAATGAGAAAGAAAAAAAAGCAAAACAACAACAAAACAGGTGAAAATACTATGTTGTGATCCAAATTTAGTTGCTTTGTTCTTTGAGAACATTATAATTATGCTTATTTAACATTTGTTTAAAATAAGAAAAAAATTTTGATTTTGATTTTGTCTCTTAAACTAATAGAGTTAAGAGAAGTCTTTCAAAAAAAAAGTGAGCTATGGCCCATTCAAAAGACTAGGAACTAGGAACCTTAGGTTCTTTTCCCAGCTGTGTCACTGCCTTAGCTCACAATACAAATTTGGGCTTCAGTTTTCTCATCTGCAAAATGAAGGTTGGTAATTGGTCTAAATTAAGGATTCCTAATCTTTTTTTTTTAATGATGTAGAGTTCAGGGGTCCTCAAACTTTTTAAATAGGGGGCCAGTTCACTGTCCCTCAGACTGTTGGAGGGCCAGACTATAGTAAAAACAATAACTTTGTTTTGTGGGCCTTTAAATAAAGAAACTTCATAGCCGTGGGTGAGGGGGATAATTGTCCTCAGCTAGTGCATCTTGCCTGCAGGCTGTAGTTTGAGGACCCCTTGGACCCATGATAGTCTGGTAAAGTCTATGAATCTATTTTTAGAATAATGCTTTTAAATGCACAAAATAAAATCATAGGATTTCAAAGGAAATCAATTATAGTGAAATATATTTGCATATAGACTCCAGTTTAAGCATCTTTGATCTAGATGTTTCCAAGGTACCTTCTAGCTCTGACATAATATGATTTAAGTAAACAGTTCTGCATCCCTTGATTCTAACTGAACTGAACCCTCCTTTGCAAGGCTGTATAAAACCTTAGAGATCCAGAGAATTTTTAACTTATATAGAGTCTCCTTATAATATGAAGCATTAAAATATTACTTGTACCTAAATTAGGTACTGCTATATATGAAAATATGAGTCCTTGACAATGCCATTTGGGGGAATGATTGAATGAATATTTTCTTATTCTGTTAAAACAAAACCAAACCAGAAACAACCCCCAAAATTTGACTTTCTTTGGTAATCCTAAGAAACTCTGACAACAAGGTGATGCAGTGGATAGAACCTTGGAACTGGAGTCAGGAAATTCTGAATTCAAATCCAACCTTGGACCTTTACTCTTTCCAACTTCATGACAGATGACATGGGTCCTCTTTGGGTATGAAAGATGAACAACAATAATAAAATGAGAATAATAATAATAGCACCTGTCTTTCAGAATTGTCTATCAAATGAAATATTTGAAAAGCACTTTGCAAAATTTAAGGTGATATAAGTGTATATATGTATTGCTGTTTTTTATTTGTTTCAGTTTTGACTTACTCTTTGTGATTCTGTGGACCTTGGTCCATGAGATGTTCTTGGCAATTTTTTTTCTTAAATGGCAAACAGAATTAAGTGATTTGCTTAAGATCATACAGATAAGAAATTTCTGAGGTCAGATTTTAACTCTAGGCAAAAGACGAGATTTTTCGCCTTAATTGCTATCTAGCTTTAATCACTGAATGGATAGGTAGGCTTTAGTCAAACTGAGAACTGTTGAAAACTTTAGCTTTAAAAAGACCAAAGTCTCCCATTTCATCCAGGGTCATTTCCAGTCATTTATATCTGGTCACTGTACCCAGATGGCTCTGGAGGGGAAAGTGAGGGAGGTGATCTTGCCCAGCCCTCTCTCACTGAAATCTAACTCATTTGCATGTCATGGTATCACCTCCCTGATGTCATAGTCCTCTTTGAAAATGAAGGACAAACAACAATCCTGACTCCAACCTTGATGCATGATCCACTGTGCAGACTAGACATACACTTTTAATTATTTCAAGAATTACCTTTTCAAAAGTACAAGACAAATGTTTAATTACCATCTATGGAAAATATAAGCTCAAAATTCAAAAAGGAGACCTCTCTTCCAAGCTACTTTAATTCTACAAAATACAAGGATCTGGAAAAGGTTTCCTAGGAAGAATCTCAGATCTAACTCACAGAAGATGGATTAAAGTATCCTTCTATTGTGACTTTGATCTGTGTATCAATAATTTTTCTCTCCAGTGTATGGCTCAGCATCAAACTAGTACTCTCTTCAATACCCACCCCATAGTGTTCAATATAAATAGTTTAGAGAAGTCTTTGACTAAAGAAAAATATTGTGGAAATGTATGTATTACAGGAGTTATATTGAAACATGAAATTTTTGAGGTAGAAAGACCTCTAAATTTAAAGAGCTTTGGTCGCATATGTCTTACTTCTTATTGGACATCTTAGCAGTTTCTAAGACATCTTAAATTCAATATGCCCCACACTGAAGTGAAGATTTACCCTTACAAACCCTCCTGCCCTCTTAACTTCCCTTTTACTTTGGAGTACACCACCATCCTTGCATTCACTTAGGCTTGCAATTTAGATGTCACCCTGGATTCCTCCCCCTCCCTCACTGCTTCTCCCTGTATCTATTCTCTTGCTGGATTCTGTCAATTTTATTTTCACACAGTTCTCTATATACAGGTATATAGGAAGAACCTGTTTTCTTCCTTTAACACTGCTATCACCTTAGCCAGACCCTTACCACAATACACCTTGAGAACTGAAATACTCTTTGCCACCCCTCAAAACCTGTCTCAAGTCTCTCCCCTCTCTGCTTCATTTTTGATTTGGCTGTCAAAGTTATCTTCCTAAAGGGCTGGTCTGACCAGGTCATCTTCCTACATCCATTTTTTTAAAAAAAATCTACTAACTCTTTGTTACCTCTAGGACCAAATATAGATTCTTCTATTTGATTCTTAGATTCCTTCATAACCTGGCTACTCT
This sequence comes from Antechinus flavipes, assembly GCF_016432865.1. Lineage (NCBI taxonomy): Eukaryota > Metazoa > Chordata > Mammalia > Dasyuromorphia > Dasyuridae > Antechinus > Antechinus flavipes. The sequence goes on from NC_067402.1 coordinate 162,797,758, forward strand.
TCCTACCTTTCCAGTCTTACACTTCAGTCCCTTCCACATACTCTGTAATCTGGTGACATTAGATACTTTGTTGTTCCTCAAACAATACATTCCATCTCCTGAATCCATGCATAAGACTATCCTACTCCTCCAGGATCTTTCTAGTTATTAATATGGTTTCCATTCAATCATCATGAAATTTATGCCCAGGTCCCTGTTTCTAAGTCATTGACAAGTTTCATCAGATTTGAATGTCTTCTGTGTGTATAAGAGTATGGCATAAGGGAAATAAAGAGGTAATGGGTCAGATGATGAAGTTCAGCCAGTAGCATATAATAAAAAAGTGAAAACTATGAGCACAATGGGTCCTAGAGACATATGATTTCCCAGATAGAACTCATTATGGAGGATATTGCTGGTCTTTGGTTTTGAGGGGTGGCAAAAAAGGGACAAATAAGGCTTTTGCATGTGGAGAAGAAGGGGTATATAGTAGCTAAAATAACATTAATGCTGCATGTCAGTATTCCCACCTGCTTGAAAGGAGGGAATATTGCCATATTTACATACACTGATTTTTCCAATTGTTTTTTCTCTTTGTTTGGTGGATGAAGAATGCTCTTGATGTTTCTTTTACCTAAATTCCATAAGATCATAGAACTGAGGTTGAAAGGATTTCGGAAATCATCTGATCCAATCCTTTCCTGTCATAAAGAACCTGAAGCCCAAAAAGATTAAGTTGACTTGTCCAGTCATACAAACAGGAAGGGACTGAGTTAGTATTTGAACCTGGGTCCTGTGATGCCAAGTTTTATCCTTTTCTCTTCCCCACACATTGTTCTTGTCACCTGCTAAATGTATATATAGGAGAGAGTGATCCAAGACTGATTTACTCTGGCCGCCCTTTGTTTCAAAGAGACAGGGCTTGCAGGGAGGGGTAAACTTTTGAAATTTGGAATTTACATGCTGATAGGGCATGACCACATTCCCCTGGAACACTTGTAAAGGAACTTAATCTTATGTTTGTCATCCAGTTCAGCTAATTCCTCTGGCTTGATTGCACTTGTTTTCATTTCCTCATCCAAAAGGTGGATATTTTGAAACACCCATCTTCCTATTCGGCAGCTAGTAACCAGTTTAAGAAATGGTTTGTCTTGGAATCTGAAAGATTGCATTTTGAGACAGAGATAAGAAAGTTGATAACTCCAGAGCGCTAGAGATGTTTTATACTGAGTAGAAAAGGTAAAATTTGGTGACTTTTACACATAGTAGTCTGCCCTCTAGGCAGACTCCAGGACCAAACAGAACAAGTCTTATATGCCTTTACACCTAACAGTGCTTCAAATACCTAATGATACCAATCATCACTCTCCTTTCCTAGTTTTGTCTTCCTCAGGCTAAACACTCCCACTTCCTTATAGTTCTTGTAAAAATTGTTTCCAGTCTTTTTTACTATGTTGATCTTCCTCCTGTAGCTGTGCTCCAGTTTGTCAAGGCTCTTCCTAAAATGTGGCACCCACAACTGAGTAAAATCTTCCAGATAGGCTTGGACCAGAGAAATATACTTGATTAATCACTTTTTTTTCCTTTCTAAAAACTTTCACCCGACCTTTAATGTCATTAGTGAGGAATTTTCTCTATTAGCTCAGATTTTCACCTTCTCTGCAATTTATAGGTTTAGAGAATTGCTTGAAGCACTGAGATTAAATGTCTTCCCTGAGATCATATAGTGAGCTTGGGTTAGAGGTGAAATTTGAACACAGGACTTCCTTGCTCTGAGACCAGCTCTTTATTAACCCTCACTGCCTTTCTTTCTGGACACTGTCTTTCCTAATGTGACCTGAGATTGTATTAGCTTTTTGGCTGTATCACAGAACTGGACCTCTCCAAAAATGCCTGACTTAGGAAAATAAATGGCATGAAGCAATTCTGTTTAGCAGCTTCTCATCATTGTTTTTTGAACTGGTATATATCATTGCATGGAAGAAGAATGACACTCCCCTAGACCCCAGTATATAAACTTTGCAAACATTCATCTGCTTTTCTTCCCTCCCTCTGTTCCTCCTTCCCTCCTTCCCTTCTTTTCTACCTCTCTTCCCTCCCTTTTTCTTCCTTTCCTCTTTCCCTTCATTCCCTCCTTTCCTTCCCTCCCTCTCTCCCTTCATCCCTCCCTCTCTCTCACCCTCCTTTCCCTCCCTTCCTCTCTCCCTTCCTTCTTTCCCTCCCTCCTTCCCTTCCTCCTTCCCTTCTCTCCCTTCTTCTTTCCGTCCTTCCCTCCTCCCTCCCTCCTTCCTCTCTCCCTCTCTCCTTTCCTTCCTTCCTTCCTTCCTTCCTTCCTTCCTTCCTTCCTTCCTTCCTTCCTTCCTTCCTTCCTTCCTTCCTTCCTTCCTTCCTTCCTTCCCTCCCTTTGTTGTTCCTCAAACAATACATTCTATCTCCTGAATCCATGCATAAGACTCCCTCTCAATGGATATCTTTCTCTTAATTGGTAGATCTCTCAAAAGTTAATATCTTTTTATCTATGTAACATAGACTAGCCTTTTGAATATGCCCAGTCTGTCTAAGATGAAGCCTGATATGTCTATCAAATGGTTGAGGATAACCTCCTTTGATTGACTATCTGCATCTTAAAAACTTACCAAAAAAGGCATAATTGAAAAGGGGGAGGGAGGAGTGCAAAAAACTCAGCTGGCTTCACATTAGGCAAACTAGATGTACTCAGAAGTTAGATTTCATATAGTGCTTTCCTTCCCTCCCTTTCTACCTCTAGATTTCTGAATCTAATTGTCTCTCTCTATATATATATGATAGATATCTCTCTAAATAAATCTCTATATAGATTATACATATATACATACACATACATGAATACTTACACACATATGTATGTATATATATGTATATAGATGTTGGAATCTTCACAAACTGTTAAGTCATTAGAGTTGAGATGTTTTGGGCCAGAACCTGAAACAAGGTACTAAGTAGAACTAATTGATACAATGCTTGTATTTACACCTGTACTTAACTTACAGTTAACTGTGTAACTTTGTGAATTCACATCTCCTTTGAAACTCTTAGGGCCAGAGAACACTATGGGAGAAACCCATAATCCCTCTCTCTCGCATCCCACAATCCCTCTCTCTCAAAGGAGCATAAATAGAGCTTCAGTCAAGAAGTTTTCAGGGTGAAGAAGCTACGAGTCGAGAGTTGAGCTGAATTTAGATTGAGAGGGGAGTGTCAAGTGAGTTCAGCCAGAAGTCCTCTCTGGGTTGGAGTTTTTTCCACTGGATTCACTTTTGCAATACCAGCAGCAAAAGAGACAGCCTGAGTGGTCGCTGAACTCCTCATCTAGCATTCTTTTTACTGTCATTATGTGTCTTAGTAAATTTTTAAGAGATGCTGTGATTCTTCTCTCATTTTTCTCAACTACAACAAGCCCATCTTGATGCTATTTTATTCTTTCAGTCTTTGCAAAAACTTGCTGTTTCTTTTCTAGAATCATGATTTTATGATTCCATGAAAACATGTCTCCCCATAAGGAGGTTAGTTGCATTGCTAAACATATCTGGATGGAAGACAGAGATACAATGAGAAGAGAAGGCTTCTGGCTGAACTCACTTGACACTCCCCTCTCAGTCTAAATTCGTCTCAACTCTCGACTAGTAGCTTCTTCACCCTGAAAACTTCCTTTGACTGGCCCATTGAAACTCTTTATACTCCATCGAGAGAGGGATTGTGGGATGCAAGAGAGAGGGATTATGGGTTTCTTCCCAGAGTACTCTCTCGCCCTAAGAACTTCAAGGTGTGAATTCACAAAGTTACATAATTAACTTTGTGAATCTCCCATACTTGTGAATTCCAATGAGTAAAGGTATAAACACAAGCATTGTATCAATTAGTTCTATTTAGTACCTTGTTTCAGGTTCTGGCCCAAAACATCTCAACTCTAATGACTTAACAGTTTGTAAAGATTCCAACATATATACACACATATATCTATATCTATATGTGTGCTGTTCTAGTCACATATAAATACAAATACAAAAATGAATCCATCTCTCAAGGAATTCATGTTTTATTGAGGAGAGAGTTTAGAACAAAAGAAGGTGAAGAAGTGTAAAGAAAGGAAAGACATGGACAGAAAGTAGAGGAGAAATAAAGGGACAAAAGAGAACAAATAAAGGAAAAGAATAGGACAGGAAAAAGAAAAGGAGAGGAAACTAAAGGAAGAAGCCATAAATAGGCAGAGAGGAGATAGTTTAAAAGAAGAGAAACAGAGGAGATGAGGAAATAGGGGGAAAGAGGAGAGGTGGAAAGAATAGCATCAATAATTTTACAAGTGCTTTATAAAGCCTTTGTATTTTTTTAAAAAGCTGCACTTTTTATGTTAACTATGTGAAGATCTTCTAAAATATTTCTGTATTCATCATGTTGCACAAAAAAATCAGATTAAAAGGTAAAAGAAAAAAAAACTAGAAAAAAAGCA